>NC_056737.1:619754935-619957435 GCF_019279795.1 Protopterus annectens
ATGACAAGAACCCCTGGTTTGATGTAGGGTTTGAAGAATGTCAGAGAGTTTTGCACTGCTATCATTTCCTTTTGGTTGATGTGCAAGGGTAGTATTTGTGAGTTCCAGAGACCTTGGGTGCGTCTGCTTTCTAGGTGGGCACCCCAGGCTATGTCTGAAGCATCTGTAGTTATGGTCTGGTCTGATGAACGGAGGGTGAATGAAGTCCCTTGTTCAGAGCACAGGCCTGGGACCACCAGAGGAATTCGGATCTTATGCAAGGGATCACAGGCAGGGAGGTGTCCAGAGGTTTTGAGTGTTGACACCACAGGTTCTTTAGGTACCGCTGAATTTTCCTCATGTGTAGTCTGGCCAGAGGTACCAGGAGGATGCATAAGGCCATGTACCCTATAGCTTGTAGGAAATTCCTGGCAGAAAGCTGGGTTAAGGAGGCCAGAGTAGTGAAGTATTTTGGTAGAAAACTGTTTTTCTGGGGACAGAAAGGCCATTTACTGTTTTATATCCAGTAAGGCTCCCAGAAATATGATTTTCCTGGTAGGTGTCTGTTTTGATTTCCTTTCATTGATAGTGAACCCCAGAAAGGTGAGTAGGGTTTTTACAAATGAGAGGTGCTGCAGGAGCAGTTCCTTGCAGTCATCCAGGAAAGGGTAAATCTGTGCACTGTTTTGCCTGCAAAAGGCAATGGCAGGAGCTAAACATTTGAATACCCTGGGAGCAGTAGATAAGCCAAAGGGCAAACCAGAGAATTGAAATTGTAGTGATCCTGCTCTGAAGCACAGGGATTTTCTGCATGATTCCCTTATTGGGATATGCAGGTAAGCATCCTTTAGGTCTAAGGTTACCATCCAAGCTTTGTTTGGCAGCATTGGTAGAAGCTGTTCTAAGGTAAGCATTTTGAATTTTGGGATTACCAAGGAGGTATTGAAAAAGGATAGGTCCAGGATGGGATGCCAAGTCCCCTCTTTCCTGGGAACAAGGAATAATCTGGTATAGAAGCCTTTTGCAACTTGTTCGGGAGGTACAGGTTCTACTGCCCCTAAGGATATTAGGTTTTGCACTTGTTTTAGTGTTTCTGTCCACTGGTTTGGAGGTAGGTCTGGGTAACCTCTTGGAGGTGGTAGTTCTTGGAAATTGAATTTGTACCCCTGAGCAATGATTTTTAAGACCCACTGATCTTTTGTTATAGAGTTCCAATTTTCTCTACATAGATAGTCTTCCTCCTAGTTTTTGGTGTGGTGGAGGCAGGCATAGATGGGAAAGGTAGTCAGTGAGAGTTTTTTCCATACAGGATTGCTTTTGAACTCCCTGCTCTAGTGTTTCAGGGGGGCCACTGTTTTGTTCTTTGCTGGCCATGAGTTTGAGTCCTAGTGGGTCTGTTCCTATGGGTTTTACCTTGTGCCTGCCTGTTTGGTGCAGGAAAGGACCACTGTTTAGAGAGAAATTTCTGCTGAACCTAGGAGGTTGTACTTGAAGAAAATTTTTAACAGTCTGCATCGATTTTGCTTTGTCTTCCATCTTTTTAAGTACTTCTTCAGTTTTCTGTCTGAACAAGCGGTCTTAATCAAGAGAAGCATCTATGATTTTAGCTTTGACATGATCAGGGAGAGGTTGTTCCTTCAGCCATGCATGTCTTCTGATAACAGATCCTGTCACTGCTGCCCTGCTAGAAGCTTCTAGGGCATCATATCCACAGTGCAAGGAGTGCTTTACCACTGGAGATGAAGAGTGCATTAATTCTGGTATCTCTTTACTGTTGGCAAAATCTGGAAAAGCAGAAATTTTCGGTTTCAAAAGTTCCAAAGTGTGCTGTTGATATGTTAACATATGGAACTGACAGTTGAGAGCCCTTATAGTTAAAGTTGCAGAGGTATATACTTTTTTACCCCATCTATCCAGGGCCCTGGATTCTTTGTCTGAGGGAGAACGATTCTTTGCCAAGGTAGCCTTAACTCCCTTAGATCCCAGAGTAATCACCTCTGGATCTGCTATAGGATTTCTGTACAGGAATTTGTGTGAGTCAGGTACCCTGTAGTACCGGTCAGGTTTTCTGGGGGCAGGTGGAAGGGTGTCAGGGGGTAAGGCTGGATTCTTGGTAAACATCATCTACCACCTCCAAGATGGGTGGGATGGCCAGAGGGCTGTGCTGCGACAGGTCCACAAACTCTCTTAGTCGTTTCTTGGATTAAGGGAAATCTGTTGATTCCTATTGGAATTGTTCCCTGAGGGGGTGGAGGGTTTCCCCAAAGGAAAAGTCCTCCGGAGGTGATGCAGAAGGAATAGATTCTTCTGCATCTGAGTCTTCATAGGCAGTAAGAGGATTTTCCTCTTCAAAAACAGAGGAGTCAGATCCCTCTGAGTCTAAATCCGATTGGATGTCTCATGTGGCCTGATTACCTTGGATGAAAGTGATGAGATCTGCCTCCATTTTAAGCATTCTAGTTTGAGGAGGGGGAGGAGTAGTGGAATGGAGACTTTTTGCTGTTTTCTTTGGAGCAGCTCTAAGTCTGGCCTGAAGAGTATCCCTCGGTGCTGTCGGTGTGTTAGTCGGAAGACAGGACGAAGGCCTCGAAGTGAATTCTGAAGTGCGAACGATACCCTCGGAAGCCGATGCCCAAGTAGCGGCTCTGGATCCAACCGAGGCAGAGAAAGCCGAAGGCTCGTTAGACGATGCAGTCATCTTCGCCATACAGGACTATGAAAGAGTCTCAGTAGAGGCCTGCAAAGTAATCGAGTCGGGCATCAGGGGCTGCAAAAGCGCCTCACTGAATTCCGAAAAACTGCCTACCCTTTTAACAGTGGTGTCGTCGGAAGGCTTGGCCTTATGCGGTCTGTCTCTATCCTTATATTTACATTTTTTCAGAAGATCTGCAGTTTGCTGACTGATGGATGCCATACCAGTAATCGAAGGAAGACAAAAATAACTGGCTACAAACACAGCTCTACGACGAATAGTTCCAGCATTAAAGAGGGCACAGAATCAACAGCGGGGTACTTCGTGATCTGGGCCTAAGCAAGTGACACAGTAAGAATGGAAGCCTCCATGTGGTATTTGCTTTCCACAGGCGAGGCAGTTATTGACTTTTTCGGACATCGGTTAGTGCAAGAAAAAGGAAGGATCCCCAACGGGGTACTCGGCTTTAGATGTTTTCAGCTGAAGTTTGAAATCTGGAAACAGCCGACCTGCACTGCTGCGAATTGCTTCTGCTTCAGGCTCCACAGCAAGAAAGACTGAGGTAATGGCGTCGCCTGCTGTCCTTTCCAGCTCGGACGACCTGATGTCACACAGCAAGCAACAGCAGCTGATGCACAAAACCTTGACTCTGGTATTCAGTCCAATTGAGGGCTACCACAGCATGGATAACCCAATGGTTAGGACTGCAACAGTGAAACACGAAGAACATGAGGAATTTGTCCTAAGAGATTCTCTGTCCTTGTGAAAGATCATGTATGGAGGAGCAATGGAAAGAGCCTGCAATTCAGAAACCCTCCTAGCCAAAGTTATGGCAACCAGGAAGGCAGTTTTCCATGACAAGAACTGAAACTGCATGAACTAGCAGGCTCAAAAGGACTCCTAGCTAGAGGTTGCAGAACAAAGGTTAAGTCTCAAGGAGGTGAGAGATCCTTAATAGGCAGTCTTAACAGGAAAACCCCCTTCATGAACGCTTTGCAAAGCCTGGAAGAAAACATAGGCTCACTGTTCTCATGGAAATTAGAAATCGCTGCCAACTGAAGCTTAATAGTAGAGAAACTTGCTCCTTCTTGAAAAAGTTGGACAAACACAAAAGGATATCTTAAACACAGGCAGAAAAGGTATCCAGATTCCTGCTGTTAGCCCAAATAGAGAATGTTTTCCTTACTTTTATAAACCTTTCTAGTGGAAGGTTTCTGGGACGCTAGAATAATACGCTTGATGAGGGATGCCAGCCTGGACTGTTTCAAGATCACTGAAATTAGAGAAACCATGCAGTTAGATGAAGGATCCGAAGATTTGGAAGAGGAAGCTCCAAAGGATGGGAGATCAGATCCTGAAGAGGATCCAGCACCCAAGCAGGATACTTCCGATGAGACCTGGTGAAGGGGAACCATGGTTGACGAGGCTAGAAAGGGGCAATGTGGATCAGGGATGTCCTCAGGTGTTGTGCTTTCTGCAAATCCTTAGGAATTAGAGGGACAGGAGAATAAGCATAAAGGAGACCCAGAGGCCAGTCGTGGAATACAGCATCCCTCAGTGACTCCCCCAGAGTGGGGATCAGGGTGAAGTACATGCTGCACTTGTGGTTGGTTGGGAAGGCAAAGAGGTCGCAGCATGGCTGACCCCAGCGGTTGAAAATCTGCTTCTCCACTGTGGGATTGAGGGACGAATCATGAGGACTCAAGATGGATATGCTGAGTTTGTCAGCCAACACGTTAGAATCCCCAAGAATATGCATTGCAAGAAGAAAGTGCCTGGAGGACAATGCCCATTCCCACATTCTCATGGACTCTTTGCACAATGGGTAAGACTGTGTTCACCCCTGCTTGTTGATGTAGCAGATCACAGCCGTGTTGTCCATCTGAATTGCAATCATCCTTAGAAGAAGACGATCCTGAACGGCTTGCAATGCAATATGGTCTCCACGGGACACCATGTGCCTTGGACCATTCTCCCCTGGAAATGCCCCCCACACGTCAACTGGGAAGCATCTGTGGTCACTGTGGCCTTGGGTGGAGAAAGAGAAAAGGGCCTGGCTAGGAGCAGATCTTGAGACTGAAGCCACCAAAGAAGGTACACAGGACAGCCATCAATTTTATGGGCATGGGTTGAGACACAGCAGACCATTGAACCAAAAGGGTCCACTGTAAAACCTGCACAAGATACCTTGCCAGGGGAACAAGCTGAATAGCCGCTTCCATGAATCCTAGGCTGCGAAGGATTAAATGAACCTGGGGATGTGAAGGGTCTAAGATTTGCATGACCAGCTCCTGGATCAACTAAACTCTGAGTAGAGGTAATGCTGCAATCTCTGAGACGGAGTCTAGCTGGACTCCTATGAACTTCAGCTGTTGCGTGGGGACCAGATTTGATTTTGAAGGATTGACAGTAATCCTCAACTGATTGAAAAGGAAAACAACATAATGGATTGCTTGGGACAGTCAATGCCTTGAAGGTGCCATGAGGAGCCAATCATTGAGGTACGGGAAGACCTGAAATCCCTGTAGCAGCAGGTGAGCCACTACCACTGCCAAACATTTGGTAAACACCTGGGGTGCTGTGGTGAGACCGAAGGGTAGGGCTCTGAACTAGTAATGACTGGCTCCTAACCAGAAACAAACATGTCTCCTGGAATGCCCGTCTATCTTGATGTGACAGTAGGCATCCTGGAGATCCACAGAGCACATCCAATCATCTTTCCGTAAGAGAGGCAGAATGGACTCAGCAGTGACCATCCAGAATTTGGACTTTTTGACTGATAGATTGAGCTCGCTGAGATCCAAAATAGGATGCAAGTCCCCCGTTTTTTTGGGGGGGGGGGGTTTGCACTAGAAGAAGTGACAGTAAGTATCTGATCCTCTTTGTCCAGCTGGGACCTCTTTTTTGAAGAAGTTGTTGAACTTCCTTGACGGCCAACTCCCTCTGACTGGGTGGAACATCGGGTAGGTATCTGCGTATGAGAGGGGGTTCCGAAAAGGAAATGAAACAGTCCCTGGAAATGATGTTTAACACCCACTAACCTGAGATAAAGTTTGTCCAGGCTAGTGGGTAAAGGGAAATGCAACCCCCAACTGCCTCCAGGGTAGAGCAGTCGGGCAACACCTCAGGAGCGCTGATACGGCTGTTCAGAGAAGGGTTCCTTGGAGCCCTGATTTTCTGGAACCCCCCCCCCCCACCTCTACAGCAGCAAGGGCCATTGAAACCTCTCCTCCTGCCTCTGGAAGAGGAGTCATTAGGAGTATTCTGGAAGGGAAACTGTGCTTTCCGGAACCATATCTTCCTAGTTCTTCGCTGGGTCTTGGAGAAGGACCTCTTAGGAGTAGAAAGCTTGATCCTGACCACAGACAAAGTCTTTCTTCCTGCTCACTGTGGATCAAAGTGTCCTTTATAGAAGGTACAAAGAGGGTGGACTCATCAAAGGGGGAGTTGGTAAAGGATGCTTTGAAGGGTTCCGCAAACCTTCATAGATGTAACCAAGCATGACACCTTATAGCTATGCTGGTACCTGCCACTCGAGAGGTAGATTCCACAGCATTAGAAATTAGCCTCATCGAGGAATTGGCGAGGGACATCAGAGTACAAAGCCTGGGAGACACCTTTTTGAAGTCCTCTACTGGCAATAACTCTGTAAGGGAAGTGAAGAGTTCTTTGACCAAGTCCCTTTGGAAGCGAGTAAACTGTGCCAAGTATTTAACTGCCCTCAGTCCAAAGGTAGCTGAGGCATACATGTGCTTCCCATGATGGTCTATCGCCCTTGACTCCCTGTTCGGGGGACGGGCCATGGAGCTCTGCTCTGCCAGCTCCTTTTTAGTGGCAGCAGTAACCACAATGGCATCAACTGAAACTCCTTTGCTCCAGAAGGGGCAGTCCATAGGAGGGCTGAGGAATTTATCTGCTCATTTGGGAACTGACTCAGCAGTGTCGGGCTCCTTCCAGACCCTGTTGGTGATAAGATCTACTAACGTGTCAGCAGGGAGGGGCACCCAAGAAGTAGACAGGCCCTTCCTGAAAGCCTTCAGAAACATGGACTCCTCCGAAGACAGGGGTTGGAAAGACCATCTGCCCTTCTACTTCAGGATCTCAAGAATGTCCTCAAAGGAGACACTGTCGGGCAGAGATTTGGGGGACCCATCTCCCTCATTGAGGTCCGTGTCTTCAGTGAGGGACTCCAAAGGTGAGTGCAACTGCCTCCTCCTGCACTTTCTCTTACAAGGTGCCTCCTCTGTGGGGGGTTTCAGGGGGACTCGGAAGAAGTAGGGACCCCTCGAGGTGAGGGAGCCCCCTGAAGACTCAAATGGGAGGGCTGACCCTGGAAAAGATGGGAGGAGTCACCACCCAAAGTAGAGACAGGCAAGGATGGACCCGGTGAGGAGAGAGATGAAACTCTGGCCCTGCAGAAGGTCCTCTCTACCACCCGGAAGGCAGAGGGGCTGTAAGCAGTCCCGTCCCCAATCTTAGAAGGCGAAGGCCCCCAGAGATGAGGAAAGAGCCCCGGATAGAGCACCATGACCCCTGGATGATACCGGTCCATTGCTATCAAAGGCAGAGGCCCTACAGGGAGAGAATGGTCTGAAAAGACCACACCAATCCTGCCACCGTGGTGCCAGCGCCAACCGCTCCTGCATGGGGCTCACTTTGGTCCAAGGACAGAGGAACAGAGCAGACCACTGATCCTGACGGGGTCGAGAAAGCAGGAATACTCGTCCCAGCCAGAATATGACAGCAGGTGTCCGGGTCCCAAGGTGCCAAATCCCCCTGAGGTTGGAAGAGGAGAATGGGTAACTGGAATAGGTGAAGCCCCTCTGGCTGGATGGGCTGAGGAAGTCAAAGCCCCAGCTCTATTTAGGCTTTGTGGAAGCTCCTCATCATCCTGTCCATGTCGGAAGGCAACAGAATTAGGGACGATCTGGAGGAATAGGAGGAGTGGGTAGACTTAGCCGGTGACCCTAAAGATTTATGCCTAGGAGCCAACTGAAACACCTGGCTGGAAGTAGAGGGTGAAGCTGTCTGTTGAACAACTATTGTTGGATCCAACAAACTAGTCGGATCCGATGGCCAACCAGAAGTTGCAATCAGATCTGACAAACTGGTCGGATCCGAGGGTCTCTGATCCGAAGAGGTCTTGGATTTGGAGGAAGACTTTGCAGATCTCGGATCTGGAGACCTTGGGTCAGAGATGGTCCGGGCTGAGGTTGGATCTGGAGAAGGCACTGAAGGCAAGGAATGAGTCTTCCTCATTTGATCCAAAGAGGAAGCCTTGGGGGGAAATGAGGGGGTCCCTCCTGAGCCAAGCCTTTCAGAAGAGGTTTGTTGCGGTGCTCCACCAAGGCCATATGCATTCAGCCTCCAAGTGGGGAGCCCCTAAACAATATAAGCACTCCTTGGGCGAGTCTGAACTGGGCAACTTCCAACTGCATGAGGAGCGCTGTTTAAAGCTGGAAGGCTTTTCAGGCATTGCAAGGGTCAAAAACACACAACTATAGAAAAACACTAACTACAAGAGCCCTAATGGCCAAGAGAAAAAATAGATGCCAAAAACTCCCAACCAGCAACAAACTACTTAAAACTAAGGGGGGGTATTACTATAAAAAAAAACTAACAAATCACCTAAAAGGGGTTAAACCCAGTAAGCTACACTAAGGTAAAGCCAAAAGCAGAAACCAAACACTTATATGGATGCAAAAGCCAAGGGATCACATCTGTATTGAATAGTGGCAAACAAGATCTGGGGGTTAGAGGGTAGCAGGACATAACAACAGAGGGTGGAGCTTCAGCCTGTCTGTCTATTTGAATGTTGTCAGATCCAGGATTCTACAGTAATGAATAATGACATGGATAACATCAGATCAAATTATTTTGAAAGTTTAGCAAAAAATATAATTTTGAGTTTGTCTGCTTTTTAATACATTATAGTATTTATGGAAAGACTATGAGTGCACTATTATCACTGGAAAAGAATATGTCTTACTGATAATATTGTAATTTGTACAGTTTTAACAAGTTTTATTTTCACAAAATATTTCCTTTTGTTTATCTTATCCTTTTTAAGTATATTTTTCAGGAAATGCTCTGAAATGCAAGATGTGTATAGGCTACTAGAGGTGTGACATTCCACACTACTTAGGTGTTAATGAGTTTAGACTTGGTTTTCCAGGTATACTTAGGTGTTAATGAGTTTAGACTTGGTTTTCCAGGTATATGGACAAAGAAGAGAGATGATGACATAGGGTCTTAGGCACAAATGCTGGCAGACAGAACACTGCATATGATCGTGGGAAGTATTTGAACAAAAGACAGCGATTATAACGATCTTTATGGGGAATCTGCCTCCCTTACTGACATTTTCCCTCTCTGGATGACATGAACACAAAAACAATAAGGAAGGCAAGAAACGTCAATGGGGCACTTATCTGGAGAAAAACAAAACAAAACAACAATTTGGTAACCAGCACAGCAGAAGAGCGTTCAGACCAATGTTCAATAATGGCATTCCAGCTTGTGGCAAAGAATTTCTGAGCGCTTGTGTCCGAATGTCACCTTTGTGGCCTGCATCATGCATGGGAAGTATACATGTGATCTACAGCACCTATAAGAGCTGAAAGCTTTGGTATATTGGCCAGACATTGGGCTATCCTTGGCAGGAGATCCATAAGGTGAGGAATACTGCAACAGTGATAAAGGAGGACATCAATAAAGAGTTTTCAGTAAGTATGAGGCAGTTAATACACTGCCTCAAAACACCTAATGCTATCAGGCTGGCTACAGAAGGGGAAACAGCTGGCTGAAATTCCATACTGTCCAGTACAGATGAAGGGGTATAGGATAGGTTAAGAAGACGATAACTAAACTAGGATATGGCTAAAGGGTCAAAGAATGATATGCAACTATTGTAGTAGCCACAATTTGCAAAACAAATTGTAAAAGTGACAGGCTATGTAGGGTCCATAAAGAAATTAGTAACAGTGGCAAACACAACTAAATAGCTAATGTGGTTTCCACCTAGCCAGTAAAAACAATGAACAAGGGGTAGTCTAACTCAATGGATCTGGATGCAGTAACTGTAGTAGCTACAGATAATATAAATGAGAAGTTTCAATTGCATTATCAGTACAGTAGTCTACAATAGAGTAATACAGTTATACCACAAAAAGTAACTTTGTATTCTTTACTGTGGTACTGTACAATAGTAGCTTTAAATACCACAATAATTAGAATGAGCAGAACTTTAACAATACAAATGATCAAAAAGTGCAGTCAGTTACAGAAACAGTAAGCATATTTGTTTTTATACACCTAGTATGAGCAAAATACAGCATTGCAGTATTGCTCTTTGCTCAGGTTATTTAGTCTAGCTTTGCAGGACTAGAATGCATTTCTGTGAAATAATATGGAATAACTGAGCTACTATGTACTTGTTGGAAAAAAATTTGAAATACATATCTGTGTTCATAATTATTTTTATCATAATCAGACATCTAAGATATATACAGTCAATAATGGTGCTATGACTGCTGAGTATTTAAGCTATCTGTGGATGTGTAGTCACTCATCTGGCTTTGTGGGAGTAGTGCATTTCTGTAAAGTAAGTTGGAATACTTTAGTGTGGCCATTTTTACCTCAGTCAGTCAACTGAGGTATACATAGTCAAGTGGCTATAAATTATATGTACGGACACTGCTGGATTACAATGACAGCAGCTCAAATGGTCTTAAATCATGAAGATAAAGCCAAATAAACATTTATTCATGGTCCCCTTAGTGGAAAGCTATGACATGAAAAATGCCCAGGGCCCAAGTACTCAATCCACCACTGTCTGAGTACCATCAAAGTCAATTTCATATTGCTGTTCTTCAACATGTAAATTCTTTTGAAAAGGAATACTTTTATGCATCTTAGCAAAAAGTATTTTCTAGCATAGACTGTGCAAGACTGATTAAATTCTGGACAATTCTTCTTCCCATGTTTACTGCCATGTATACTTCAAGAAGCATGATTTAAATTCAAAAGTGGAAAAAAAATTAGTTTGAACTCATTTCTGAATTTTCATCTCTCTCTCTTTCACATCCATTACTTTTCAGCACATCCCGAATTTCATTTCTTATTTCTGCCTGTTTATTTTGACTTACTTTATTTTGCATACATCATTTTCCTCTATTTTTTAACTATGTACTAGTAAATTTTACTTTTCTGCACCTATTCGCATCCATTAGAACCATGCTGCTCCACAGTGGTCCATAGTCATAGTTAGGTCTGTTTTTCTTAAAATTCTGCCCCTTGTGTGATCATTTATTACACCACTAAGCATTTTACCACTTACTTGAAAATCATGCAACTCACAAAGTTCTCACTCTTTGGCTCTATTCTTTATCTCATTAACAAAAGCATCTACAGTATATACAGAAAGCTGAGCACTTTTACAGAACAAATGGTGAACAAACAGCCAACTGTTTCTGGGTTCACAATTTTCAAACAACTAAATGCTGATATTCTCTTCTCGTGCTCTCCTCTTCAAGAAAAGTTGTTTGTTCTTCTTTTCTGCTTTTCCCGGTTAGGGGTTGCCACAGCGGAACTCCGGTCCGCTAATGATTGGCAGTAGATTTTTACGGTGCCAGCTCGATGCCCAGCCTTCAACGAAGGCATGCCAATTCACGCATGTCTTTCGAGACATGCAGACTCCACACAGAAGGTGCTCCAGCCGAAAACCGAACGGGAGAACCTCTTGCTGTGAGGCGACAATGTACCGCTGCATCACCACGGCAACTCTCAAGAAAAGTAGTTAAATACCTCCAGGGCTCCTTTCTTGGTGATGAGTAGGAAAGTAGCATGATGCACATTTTCAGGCTTTTCAGTTAGCACACTACTTAGAATTAAATTTCTGGATCCAAATTTTACTTTCCTGCCTAGTTTCTGTGCAGCAAGAGAATTCCAGGTAGTACAGAATAGATATTTCTTTTTTCAAATAAGAATTAGCATGAATTCTTAAAACCAAAAATATTTATTCAGTTCTCCAAATAAATTTATTCCATTCTGGTAGCATTTCTTCACTTCTGACACCATGTAGTGCCTATGTGGCCAGTAATAAGGCACAGATCCTAAAGATGGAGTCTAGCATTAATGAGATGAACATTCCAAGTAAAATTTCTCTATAAGGGTTGTGTACCATGTGACATGCCAACCACTGCAGCTAACTTATTAGTATTAAAGCTGCATACCCATTTACCTTAGTCCACATAATCTAAGCAAGAACAGTTTTGCTGTGAGCAAAAAAGGTGTAGACATTGCATAAGAAAAAAAAAACATAGATGGCAGATAAGCTGAGATGTACAGGCTATCAAACCTGCAGAAAACTACAACATGTTAGCCACAAGAGGTCTTCCCTAAACAGGCAGACAGAATAATGATCCACCAAACAGAGTATGTCAGACAAATACATGTACTGACACTGAACCAAAACCTTAACCCAAATCCTCCTACGTGAACAGAGCTCAAACTCATACCAAGACTCTCCTGGAATAAAATGGGTTATGCATACATAGCAAGGAACCAGAAGGTCTAGAGAAAATGCCACTGCCTTAATTACAGACCTGAGTAAGCTTCAACCAGACACACTGCACTACACAGTGCTGGTGCAAGACAAACACTGCAAATCTGGAATGATCTAATTCCTGCATTGCACCAGGAGAGCTCCATCTAGGACATCTCAACCTCAAAATGCATCAGACAGTTTTAAAACAACTATGTGACTAGTTCCCACTCCAATCCAAAAGTGCAAACACCATCTTGGCTGCAGAAGCAGCAATCTAAGTAAACTTGAACACCTACACATTACAAACCTTTGGCTAATACATACATTTTGTTGTGATTTCTCCCTTAATTGTCAAGCCCCTTCATCTTTATTCATTTCCCTTTTATATGCATAACCAATTAATGGCACCCTTTTAAATCTGCAATCCTTTACAGCCCTTTTCCCATCGCTCACATAAATGCATTTTTGTGATTTTCTACAGTCACTCAACTTCTCTGTTCTCCTACGACCTGTTCTGCTCCCTGTTTATGAACTCTCCAATTGCATCACATTATGTTCCCATATAATCCTATATCTTATAATATTGCTCATTTGCCCATCCCAGATTTTTCTCCACAGTAAATATAAAGCTCTGTTACATGCTTACTATTAACTGGAAGAGCAGAGTCCTGATATTTAGCATCTTTACCTCATCCATCCTACAGCGTATAACAATGAGGAATCTTAATTTTCCTGATTCCATCTGGCAACTGTTCTTTTCCTCAAACCCTTCCACATGATGAATACTTCTATTAATTTATTCTTACCGCCCAACTTGATGGTGGGATACCCCCAGATTGCCTTTGATAGATTAAAGACTTATCACTGTACTCCATCTCCATATTTCCTGTTCATTTCTTTATTCTAATCATGGCCAGCTTGGCATCAAGCATACTTAAGCTAGGTGTCAGTACAGCAATTTCTCCTTTTGCAGAAAGATTAATTCTGGTCATCAACTTCCTTTCCTTCATCTTACTATCCTACCAATCCATGATCTTCACATATTCTTTGCTCTGTCTTTTAAGTTTCTATCACCCCCCCCAATCTTTCTCTTATATTTAACTACCACCCCCTCCTGCATTCTTACCAACCACTTTCTTCCTGATAATCCTGCACCTCTCATTCCCTCCTGTCATCGAACCAGGTTTCTTTTACCTCAAATACATCATTCTCACTACCTGCTATTAATGCTTCTAATTCAGCCATCTTCCTTCCAAGACTTCTTTTACCACTAAGGACCACTGACTCCATTCTCTTATCCTCCCTTTCTTGGTCTCTCATTTCCATATACTTCCTACTCTTGCTCTAACATGTGTTCTTGTGCTCTTACACTCTTCCTCTCTTCTATTTCCTAATGAAACTTTATGTATTTCTACATCCTTAACTATTCCCATCCTTTATAACAGGAGCATCACAACCATGGACTAAAACTAACTGCCAAGAAATACATAACAGTATCCTTTGGGAAGTCATCCATCCCTGGTAACTATCATATTGACAACACACCCCTTAGAGAGTTGATGCAGTAGACAGGGACTTAGGGACACACACAGACAGTAATCTAGCCTTTGACCATCATGCATCTACAAGTCCAAGGAAGTCACTGTTCCACTGTATTCGGCATTCATCAGACCTATTATTGAGCACAATGCCCCCTTTCGTATGTACCTAACCAGGCATATACAACAACTGGAACATCCACAGAAGTTTCTCACTAAAAGAATACAGGATGCAAGTAAAATGTCCAGTGCAAACCGCCTCAACGCCCTACCCCTGTATTCGGTCTCCTACAGACCCCACTCTGATGGGCCTCCCGCGTATCCACAAAACAAACAGCACCAGAATTACCCATTCTAAACACTTAAACCTTGCTGGAGAGATAGGCATGTACCCCAGAGACTATCACGTCTATGGAACAGGCTCCCCATCCATGTGAAACAGAGTTATTCCCTAACCCAATTCAAGTGCAACTTGGACAATTGGATGGGAAACCAGAAATTCATTTCTGGTTTGGCACCTATGTCTCTAATAGACGCAAGTAACCTGTAAATGGTTCATCTCCCAGGCCCATGCTTAAACTTATCAAGGGTACCAGAACTTGTCAGAGATTTGGGATGCATGGCTATGCTTAAAAAGGCCCTTGTGGTCATTAGCCTAGTAAACACCTATGAACCTATATGCTTGCTTCTAATATTCTTTGAAACATATGCTTGTGTCTAATATTCTGACCCTCTGCCTGACCCTCAATCTTTACCTTGATCCTATCTGATAAAAAAAAGTTTTCTACCACATTCATTTTATTTAGTATTGCTTGTCTACTACATGTTTTATTATTGTATCTACCACTCTGTACTTTAGTATTCATTACTTAATGTGCTTCAATAATTGCTATTGTCTTGTTCATGTATAATGTCTCAACTTTCGTGTATCAGTTGGAAATTTTCTCCCCAGGCCTCCACTGAAAATGGGTTCCTGACCCAGTGAGACTTTCCCATTAAACAAATGTTAAATAAATAAATGCTTTTTCTTTAAATTTTACTTCTTCCTCCCTGTCATTTCTTCCATGCATTCTTTATCAGCATTTATGTAATCATACACATGCATGTTCCTTCTTTATGCTCATCCTTCTTACCACCAACTTCTCTCTGTGATGATATAAATTACTTCCCTTCTCTTTTCCATCAACTTCTGACTACCCATCTCCTTCGTGTAACTAAATCCTTTGTATGTGACACTATTATTCTCAACCTCCCCAAATCCTTATTCATGAAAACCCACTATTATCCTTTAGTTACTCCTCTGCCCTGCAAGCAAACTTCTGCTTACCTTGTTCAGAATTTCATGTACATCTTCCACAACTACATCTCCTCTTCAATCTCATTTTAAATGTACAGCTGTTGCAATGGGCCTTTCTAGCCCATCTCAACAGCACAACATCAAGGATGCTGAAAAGGTGCTTATAACTGCTGAACAGCTCCTTATCGTCCCAGATTCTCCCCATACATTGATTAGTACGAATTTGTCCTCAGATGATCTTGTTGCAACACTTAAGCCTCTGGTGGATGTCAGTCTTTCTTCATTGGACTGCTTCTCTCCCTACAGGAGAACTAAGCCAAAATCATCCACTCAGTCCCAACCCTCCTTGGTTGGCTGTTCCACCATCCAGATTGCAAAGTGAACCAAGGCTGGCTGGGTCACATTTAGGGCTTTATCCCTTTGTGCCATGGAGCCCACTAATTGGCCTGTAGTTTGCCTGCTTCATTTATGAGTCCCCTTCTCTTATACACTGCTAATGCTATAATGCACTTCCATTCAGTAGGAATATAAAGTACAGTTTTGTACCTACCATAAATGTAGATGTTCGAAGATCCACATTGCTGCAGTCATAACCTGTGGGTAGTCCACTGTCCTCGGTCGGCCCGAATACCAAAGTGTTAGGCTGGCGTCGGTCATGGTCGCTCAGATCTGACGTCAGTACGCCACGGTATTAAAGCGCATGACCGACGTCATATCCTCAGTCTTTCTTGCCCCAGATGTCAGAAGGCCCTAAAAAGAAAGGCCATAGCCAAAAACAGAAAAAACCTCCAAAACCCATGTACAAACAATATTTACAACCCAAACCACACAACCACTCCAAACTATAGAGGGGAAGGAGGGAGGGTAAATTGGACTGCAGCAATGTGGATCTTCGAACATCTACATTTATGGTAGGTACAAAACTGTACTATGTTCTTCATCTCACACTGCTGCAGTCATAACCTGTGGGTAGAATCCCAAAGCAAAGGTAAAGGGAGGTTGGCAAAATCATAAAGCATTGGGAGCTGCTAACATGCCCTGTAAAACTGCAGTGGCAAACCCAGCCCTAGATTTAGAATAAAGAGGGAGATGGTAATGCTTAGAAAAAAGTGTGCACTGAACTCCAAGTAGCTGCTTCCAAAATATCTTTAGTAGCTACACCCCTTAAAAAAGCAGTAGAAGTGGCAGTAGCCCTAGTGGAATGAGGTCTGATTCCAGCCGGAATCTCCTTACCATGATGAGAATAACAAAAAGCAATACAATGGCCAATCCACTTAGAAATAGTTTGTTTTGAAACAGGTTTCCCCTGAGAGCCCAAAGCAAAAGAAACAAATAACTGTTGAGACTGTCTGAACCCTTTAGTCCTGCTCAAATAATAACGCAACTGCCTGTGAATATCCAAAGTGTGCAAAATTTTCTCCCCTTTATTTTGGGATCAGCATAAAATGTAGGCAAATGAATAGATTGGTTCAAGGCCACATTTGAAACCACTTTAGGCATAAAAGTAGGGTTAGTACGCAGAGATACCCTATCCTTATGAAAAATCAGGAAGGGTTCAACTGCCATTAGAGCCTGTAATTCAGATACCCTTCTAGCAGATGTAATGGCCAACAAAAAAGCAGTCTTCCAAGACAAAAACTTCAACTCAGATGTAGCTGCAGGTTCAAAAGGAAGTAAAGTAAGTTTTTCCAACACAAAATTGAGATCCCAAGAAGGAGTAGGAGCTCTACGCGGGGGTCTTATGTTCTTTGCCCCTCTAAGGAATTGCTTAAACAAAGGATGAGAGAATAATGGTGGGTCACAGTCATAGTGAGCAGAAATGGCTGCAGCATGAACTTTTACAGAGGAGAAAGACAAACCCTTGTCTAATAATTCTGTAAGATATTGAAGTGAAACACTCAAATTAGGCCTGGAAACATCAAAGCTCTTTGCTTTGCTCCTGGCCTCCAAAATGACATTCAAAACTTGTTGAGGAAGCTGCGACCCTCCAGGTTCTAGAACAGAATATGCCAGGCTGTCAGATGCAGGGACTGTATCCTGACATTGAGGAAATGATTGCCTGTCTGAGACAAAAAGTGTGGAATTAATGGCAAAGGCCAAGGAGGCTCCCGTACTAAACTTCTCAGCAGAGGGTACCAGTGCTGCCATGGCCAATCTGGAGCTATTAGAATCATGGAAGGCTTGTCCTGTCTGACCTTCAAGAGCACCTTGGGAATGAGAGGCAGAGGAGGAAAGGCATAGACGTGAAGATTGTTCCAACTGAATGATAGAGCATCCACTTTCCAAGCTTTTGGATGAAACATCTTTGTGCAAAACTTTGGCAACTGGAAATTTAGTGGAGAAGCGAACAGATCT
This sequence comes from Protopterus annectens, assembly GCF_019279795.1. Classification (NCBI taxonomy): domain Eukaryota; kingdom Metazoa; phylum Chordata; order Ceratodontiformes; family Protopteridae; genus Protopterus; species Protopterus annectens. The sequence goes on from NC_056737.1 coordinate 619,772,344, forward strand.
ATGTCTGGAGTCCCCCATATCACTGTCAACTGTCGAAAGACATGCGGATCCAACTTCCACTCGTGGGGATCCACCATCTGTCTGCTCAAAACATCTGCTAAGGAGTTCTGTGCTCCTGGCAGAAACCTTGCCTGAAGAGTGAGGTGCAAACTGAGAGCAGTCTCCCACAAAATCATAGCTTGCCTGCAAAGAGGGTATGAATGGGTTCCCCCTTGCTTGTTGATGTACCACATGACAGTTGTGCTGTCTGTTTGAATCAACACTTGTCCTGGGTGAAGTAGATCCTTGAAAGCCATCAATGCAAATTGGACTGCTAACATCTCCTTCAAGTTGATATGTAAATGTTGAAGTCTGGCAGGCCACGTGTCTTGAACCCATTTTTCCTTGAGGTGTGCTCCCCAAGCCTTGTCTGAGGCATCTGTCGTTAAGATCTGACTCGCCTCTGGTCGGATCACAGAGAGTCCCTTGTTTAGGTGACATTCCTGAGCCCACCACAAAAATTCCTTTTGAATGCAAGGTATAATCTGAATGACAGTGTCTAGATCGTGGCAGTGTTGCGTCCATACACTTTTGAGATACCATTGTAGCTTCCTCATATACAGTTTGGCATTGGGAAGCACCAGAATACAAGATGCCATGAACCCCAAGGCTTGAAGGACTGTCCTTGCAGTCAGCCTGGACCGTAGAGACAATTGTTGGAAGTAAAGTGTAAGATTTCTTTGCTTGTCCGGGGTCAAAAAAGCCATCTGGGAGGCTGTATTCAGTCTCACACCCAGAAAGCACATTCCCTGAGAGGGTACTAGACTGGACTTTGTTTCGTTCACAGAATACCCTAGGCACCTTAACACTGCCATAACATACTGTAGATGGTGAAGTAGCTTGTTTTGTCTTGAGCAAGAATCAGGCAGTCGTCCAAATAAGGATAAATTTGTATTCCTCTTAACCTTAAGAAGGCTATCACCGGAGCCAGAACCTTTGTGAACACCCTGGGCAGTAGATAAGCCAAAGGGCAATGCAGAGAACTGATAATGTAAAGTCCCAGCCAAAACGCAGGAATCTCCTGCAACTGGGCCTGATAGGAATATGAAGATAAGCCTCTTTGAGATCCAGAGTTACCATCCAGTGATCTTTGCCCAACAGAGGCAGAAGTTGTTGCAAAGTCAACATTTTGAATTTTGGAATGTCCAGGTATGTGTTGAGGATAGATAAATCCAAAATTGGCCTCCAAGTGTTTCCTTTCTTTGGTACAAGAAACAAGCGAGAATAAAATCCTAGGCCCACTTCTGACAGAGGGACCTGCTGTATAGCCCCCATTTGAAGAAGGAAAGAAATCTGTTTGTGAGCCTCCACCCTTTGCTGAGGAGGAACGTCTGGCATGCCTTTGAAAGGAGGCAATGTGTGGAAATAAAACTTGTAGCCTCGGTCTATAATGTCCAACACCCATTTGTCCTGGGTGACTAAAAGCCAGTTTTGCCTGAAGAGTGCCAACTTTCCTCCCAGAGGAGCTGCCAGACAGGAAGGATCTGGCAGCTGAAGATGCAGGTCATTGGGTCTGTTTACGAAAGGACTGGCCCCTGCCCTCACCTGTAGATTGTGCAGGGGAACTCCACGTTCTAGGCCTGAAAGAACCCTGAGCTCTGCCCCTACCACGTCTAGATCTGCCCCTAGACTGTAAATCAGAAGAAGGATAAGCCCATCCCTTAGTAGGCCAATTTCTGCTAAACTTAGGGGGCTGCACCTGCAAAAAATCCTTAACAGTCTGCATAGACTTAGCTTTGTCTTCCATTTTCTTCAAGACTGACTCCACAGGAGAACCAAACAAAACTTCAGACTGCAGAGGAGCATCCAAAATTCGAGCTTTAACATGCTCTGACAAGTTCTGATCCTTAAGCCAGGCGTGCCTACGAATAACTGATCCAGTGGCAGCCACCCTGGAAGAAGCCTGTAAAGCATCGAAACCACACTGCAAAGAATGCTTACCCACCTGATCAGAGGCATGAACCAAATCCTGTAATTCCTTACACTCTATGCCCTCTGCCAAAGCATCTACCTTAGATTTTAACTGAGTAAGGAGAAAATTCTGGTACTTCAACATATGAAACTGGCAATTCAAAGCCCTCATTGCTAGAGTGGAAGAGGTATACACTTTTTACCCCACCTATCCAAAGCTCTAGAATCTTTATCCATAGGAACTGGATTCTTTACAACAGAAGCCCTGACACCCTTAGGTCCCTGGCTAATAGTTTCTGGGTCAGCCCTTGGGCTCTTATACAGATATTTATGAGCCTCTGGCACTCTGTAATACCTATCTGGTTTAACCGGTGCAGGAGGCAAAGAGTCTGGATTAAGGGAAGCCTCAGAGAAAACATCCTGAACAACATCCAAAACAGGAGGTATAGCCAAGGGCCGATGTTGTGGTAAAAACAAAAATTCCCTAAGCCTCTTTCGGGAATCTGAAAAATCCTGACCTTCCCATTTAAAATGCTCCCTCATAGAATGCAGGGTTTCTGAAAAAGGAAAATCCTCTGGAGGAGAAGCAGAAGGACTGGAATCCTCTGCGTCTGAATCAGAATAAGGAGGAAAATCCTGAATGTCTTCCACCGAAGACTCTGAGTACTCTGAAGAATGTTCCAAACCTTCCACCTCTGGCTCCACCCTAGGCCTCTTATCTGGAGGGGGCATTGAACCCCTGATTAAGGAAATCAAATCTTCTGCCATTTTTAGCATGTGTTTTTTAGGTACAGAACCAGCAGAACTAGGACTGACACCAGAGGAAGACAAACCAGGCCTGACCTTGGAAGGTACCTTAGAGACAGAAGGGGAAGGCCTAACCACCTTATGCAAAGAAGGGAGTACAGCAACCTGAGAGGCCCCCTCAGCCTGACCCGACTCCTGAGAGGCCACATCTTGCAAAATTAACGGCTCCCCCTGAGACTCAGCTGAAACCTCGGCTGGATCCACAGATTCCACCGTAGTTTCTAAAGAACCGGCGTCCGGAACGGACGACTCATCCTGCTTGGACTTTACCGATTTTTCCTTGCGCTTCTTAGCGGTAGCGGGCGTCGGAGGATCCGACGGCATATTGTAATTACACCGCTTACCGAAGACAAGCCTAGCGCAATCTAACCTACGTTTAATGGTGCGCTTATTAAATCTAGCACAAAGGCGACACCCGACTACGCCGTGCTCAGGCCCCAAACAAGGAATACAGAGAGTGGTAATCCCTATGAGGTATCTGTTTCCCACAAGAAATACAATTATTCACTTTTTCTGACATCCGGAATTAACTGAGGCAAGAAAAAACAAAAATATTCCCCAACGGGGTACTTAGCCCAACTTGGTTTTCGGTCTGAAACTCAGAATACGAAAATTTCAGAACGCCGAACGGCACTTGCAAACGCTGCTTCTGCTTCGGACCATGCGGCAAGAAAGACTGAGGATATGACGTCGGTCATGCGCTTTAATACCGCGGCGTACTGACGTCAGATCTGAGCGACCATGACCGACGCCAGCCTAACACTTTGGTATTCGGGCCGACCGAGGACAGCGGACTACCCACAGGTTATGACTGCAGCAATGTGAGATGAAGAACATCCATATTCTGCATACAGCGAAAAAGGATCACCATCTCATTCTTCTGAGAAATCATTGCTTGATGTCTCTGTTCTTGATGGGGACTGTCCTGGAGAATTCTTTGGTTTCAGTTTTGTGAGAATGTTCATCAGAATTTCATTGGTTATATCTTGTAGGTTATACTGTCTCATGTTTTTGCACACCCAATCTGTCCTTCTTTTAGTATTTACAGTTTCCCTACAAAATTCTTCCACAAAGTTATATTTTATTACTGTCCCCTCACTTCTAGTACATCTCCACCCAACACCTTCTCTCTTCCACTACTCAAGTAACAAAAAAAAATTGTTCACATTCTGAAATAGCCATTAGTCATTGTACATAATAGAGCAGCTTGAAATGTACACCTCTGCTTCATAACCCTCTCTATTAACACTTCTTCACTCCTTCTTTGCAAATATTGCTACTCCCTTCTCCTCCTATCTTCCCATTCCTCACACCTGCAATGGTATTCCCGAAGCTTCTTAATGCTCCTCATTCTTCCCCTCTCCATTATACCTTAGTCAAGGCACCAACATTTACCTAAACAAATTAGCTTTCACTCCTATTCACCACTTCCCTACTAAAATTCCAGACAGGCACATCTCTGATGAACATGTTTTCGGGAATAAGTTGGTAGACTTTAAAATTTCCCTAGAGAGTATTTTGACACAAATGTTGGGGGGGGCAGTGCTAGCAACTAAGCACATTTTTTTTTCTTTTTTTAAATGGAACTGATTCTTTTGAGCTGGAACTAATTCTTTTCAGCTGGGATATAGATTTGAACTGCCTAGACACAGTAAGGCCTTGACAAGTTTAATGCTACTGGCTGCCAAAAAAAGCAATTACTAGAAAATGGAAATCAAAATCTATATCAATTGTTACTGACGCTTTGAATATTGCAAAGGACTGCGGGTTAAATCTTTAGAAAACAGAAGTTGTAAACTACATGTGAATAAATGGAATTTTTGGGAAGAATACATGCAGAATAATGCTCACCAGGATGAGTGAGATTTAAGGGAAGGCAGGAGATGACCAATGTATGTAATGTTGGCGTGAATGAAAATTGTTAAAATATATACTGCATGACGATAACAGTGGGAACAGTTTACATTTTTTTTCTATTAATGTATGTGAAATCATGCTGGAAGTTAGAATGCAATGATTTAATAATGATAATTAAAAACAACAAATATTATACACACACACACACACACACACACACACACACACAACATTTTAACAGTTTTTACTGTCCCCATAGTGCATTTGCTTAGGTCTTTCTTTGTCTTTTCGGCTTTTCCTGGTTAGGGGTCGCCACAGCAGAACTCCGGTCCGCTAATGATTGGCAGTAGATTTTTTTATGGTGCCGAGTTGCCAGCCCGACGCCCAACCTTCAGCGAAGGCACGCCCATTCACGTATGTCTTTCGGAGGCCACTCGACCGCAGGGAGGACATGCAGACTCCACACCGATTTACGGCTGGAGTGCTTGCTAACAGGAGAACCTCTTGCTGTGAGGCAACAATGCTACCGCTGTACCACCGCGGCTTCTGTGCATTTGCTTAGGTACAGCCCCCTATTAGGCATTCCTACACAGCAAACTCAAACTCAAATTCAGGTACCACAATGGTGATAGCACTTAATGCTAGGAGCCTAAATAGAATGATATCTGAACTTGAGGCCCTCCTGCAACTCAAACACATTTGTATTTGAGTAGTTACTGAGACATGGTTTCAGTGCAGTGACTTCATTCTCACTGCACCAGAGAGTTTAGCACCCATCATGCCCTTGGATAACACTGGAGAGTATCTGTGCTTGTCACAAATACCATCACCTCATGTCAAGTTACTCACAACCCTACTTGCAGCTCTTGGAGATCTAAATCACCGTTAACAAATCCAAGTATTACATCACTTTTAGCTAAAGATCCACATCAATGTCTAACAAAGATTATGGAAACTACCTTAACATTACTGACATGTAACAAATCAAACAACACTTTCTTTCCATGGTATTTCAACCACCCAAACATTAACTGGTGCACTTATACAAAAATGGATATGCTCAGTGTTTCCTACACTGTGTTAATGCCAGTGACTACAGCTAACTGTAATACTACCTACTAGAGAGATTAATATCCTTGACCTGCTCCTTACCAACCTAGCCCCTTGCCTGTACTCCACACTGCATCTCCTTACCCCTTATTAAATCTGACCACAAACAAGTCAGTCATCTTTTCTGACAGTACTACTACCCCACCACCAAATGAGACCATCTTTAGGAACATCACTAAGGCTAACTTACTTCAACTTGCAGATTACTTAAGAAAATTCTCAACAATCCCTGCAACTGGACCCAAATGAGACAGATGCCACATTCAACTCCGCCTTTCACCTGCATCTGCATAGAAAACTCAGTATCTGTTCTCTTAAACACAACAGTAAATTCAGCAATAAACTTCTTTAATGGAACTCCAGTATTAATATACTATGTAACAGACGAAGAAATATAACAAGTAAAAAAAAAAAAACAACCCATTATCTTAGTACCACAATGAAACATGCCAGCAAAGAACATAATAGTACTATTAGAAAATGTAAGTGGAATTACAAGGTTAAGACTGCAACAGATATCAAATGAAACTACAAAAACCTTTTGTAGGAGGTTACTAGGCTAATGGCCTCTGGGGTTTATAAGCCTAGCCATGTTATAACCTTGTTCCTCACTGACCAAGATGTATGGTCTGTATTTGCAGTGTGAGTCTATGATCGGCACTGACTGCCCTTATCCAAGAGGGGCACAGGTGACACCCCTAGGGTAAAATTTACAGTCTCCCATCCAGTTGTCTAAGTTACGGTTAAATAGGGTCATTGAGGAGCTCTGTTTTACGTGAACTGGGAGTTTGTTCCAGAGGAGTGGCAATCTCTGCGAGACGTATATGTCTCTCCAGCATGTCCTGATAATGTCGCAGGCTAGTTTAAGATCCCTACAGTGAGTGAATCTTGTTCTATCTGAATTGCGGATGTGCAGCATTTGCATTAGGGCAGGGTCCGAGACCGCTCTGTAGGCCAGGCACAAGTCACCTCTCAGCAGCCTATAAGATATAGAGTACAGTGACAGAGCCTTAAGTCTGTCCATGTAGGTCAAGTGTTGAAGGCCCTGAATTTTCTTGGTGAGAAAACTCGGAGGTCTCTCCAGCTGCTGCAGGTGTCTGGTGAGGTACACACAGAAGGGAGCATTGTACTCTATCAGTGGTCTGATGAGGGAGGAGTACAGGGGAGTCACAAAGCTATGTCAGGAAATTAAGAAATAATGTCTAACAATGCACTTAGATCATCTATGATGGTATTACATATTCCAATCCCTCAAATATAGGCAACATATTAGCAGAAAAAATTCAGTGCTACCTTTACCCTACACTTTGTTGCCCCCCACTATCCGTGAAAATTTATGTTCACCTGAAATCACTTTGGAACAATTTTTAAAATCATTGTTAAAGAGTAAAAATAATACTTCCATGGGATAACATAACAGGCTACATTCTTATAAGTGCAACATATACACTTTATGAGCTTACAGTAATTGTTCAACCTCAGTCTATCCAGTGGGTTTCTGCCTGATGCCTGGAAGCATTCGTTGTGACCCCCCCCCCCCCACCCACACACACACACACAAAGGGAGGCTACTCTACAGATGCCAGGCAATTACAGGTTAATCAGGCTCACCAACCTTATATGCAAAGTCAACAAATGTATCGTAGCAGAATTAATTTATGCAGACATAGGTAAATTAACTGATATAAACCTCCAAGAAGTCTGATTTTGTGAAGTACAGGTCCTGTCTCACGAACCTAGTAAGCTTTTTTAAAAATGTTACATAGGCTGAACAGTGGTCACTTGGTACACAGTGCTTATCTTGTTCTGGCCAAGGTCTTCAACATTACTCTAAAGCTGATATTGTTAAAAAGTTAGACAAACTTAATATAAACATCTATTACCTGCTGGATTACAGACTGGCTATAAGACAGATCCCAAACTGTGAAAATTGTTGGTACCCTCTCTAAACATGCATTTGTAACCAGTGCTGCCCCTCCCCCCTATGTTTGGTATTCATTTTGTAGGCATCTAGGCCAATATCCCAGAAGCATAGTTGACAAAGTTTGCTAATCATTCCAAGCTGATACTGTTATCTGCTCATCCCACTGATACTAAACGGCTCTAGCAAGAACTGGGATATGCACATACTTGGTGTACTGAAAATGGTCTCAAGTTAAAATACAAAAAGTACAGCACAACAGCATTCTGCAAAAAAGCTGCCGCCACATTACATTATAAACAATATTAATTTTCAGACAGACAAGCCCTCAAGACACCTGCATACAAATGTGGACAATAGCTTGCCATGAGGGCGACACCAAATAGAAGCCCTAGGTGTTACACAGTGGAGTTTAAGCCTACTGAGACCATGCTGTTATGGTGCATTCAGAGCAGTGGTCAAGAGAAAATTCTGCATGTGGAGGGAGGCATGCCTCGCCACTGGCAGAGCTTTGAGGAGCTGATGGGGGTGTTCTCAACAGCAGAGGGCAGACTGCCCTCAAGACCAGCAAGGTAGCCAGCACCCTAACACCAGACTCTCCCTAGGGAACAGAAAGTTGCTCAGGAGTCCCAAGCACAAATGAATGGGCTGTAGGGACTCACATTACTTTGCAATGCCCAGACCCCCCCCCCCTTTGAATAAATGGGCTAACCCAGTACCAGCAGTGGCACCACTGGAAAAGTCCTGGAAATAAATTTTTAGCTCCACTAGAGCAAGCGACTTAAACCTTAGCACGGATATAAATAGGACGTGCTGGAGGGATAGATTTATCACTCAGAGACTCCCTATGCTGTGGAATAAAATCCCGGTCCATGTGAGGCAGAGCACCTCGCTGGCTCTGTTCAAGAGAAATCTTGACCTGTGGATGGGAGATCGTAGGTTTACCCCGGGAATCATCTCTGTGTGACTGCTGGACTGAGGCACAACAAACTAATGGGCACAGTATTTTTTCATATAAGGGGTGGCGTAAGCCACAAAAATTTGGGCTAGGCTTATAAATGCCTTAGGGCAGATAGCCTAGTATAAACCTATGAACCTAAATAAAACATAAAATAACGCAGGAAACAAATCACAAATTAGAGAAAACCAATCCACATCTTCAAAATCCAGTGCATTTTTTTTTTGTTGAAAAATTGTTTTACATTACTTCACTATACGAAACATTCTCTATTCTTCCCATCCAAATATGCTGAAACATTTTCATACTATCTTATCAGTTTTCTCTAGGTCTCTTCCTAATGTAGTATCTTCACACTGCCCGTACACTGAACTTTGTCAGTCGATGTCGCCAAAGTGTCCATATTTGTTTTATCATTAATTCCCAAATATTCAACAAAGTTTTACAATACAAAGTTTCCCTCACTGGTAATTTCCTGCTTTGGGGGAATGAATAACAACAGTTTGATTGGGAAATGCTTGATGGTTGGCAGACAAAAAGTAGTTGGGGGGGGGGGGGTAATCCTAACGCCTATCACACAGTTGAAATTCCAGGTAAATACAGCCTGTCAAAGTAGTTAAGAGCAAACCAAACAAAAGGGGACCCAATGGGCAATACTGCTAAATACCATTTTTGCCTAATACCATTTCATATATACAGTCTCTTTCCCATGTAATCTTCCACTAATGGATTCAGTCAAATCCTACCATAAATATTTTCTATAAACAAGATTATCTGAGAACTACAAAAGCTTACTCTATCAAATCATTTCTGATATGACATTTTATCAAACTTTTTACTAAAATCAATTATTATTATATTTGTGCCCAGGGCATGAATAATCAAATTAATTATTTCACTAAGTAACATCAACATTTTACTTAAATTCTCTCATTCTTTTCCTCAAGCCATACATCAATAATCCTACTACAGTAAATAGAACTTTATCCTTAACTACATAACTTTTGCCAATAATTGATAATGAGAAGTTTATGATGCAACTGGTCTCTAATTCTTCAATTAATGTGATCTCCCTTCCAAATAAACTTAATTATTCTCCAAAAAACTGTTCTCTCATATTTTCGTGAATAAACTATATGTACACATATTAACAGAAAATCCACCTCCTAAATCTTCCAAACTGTTATAAAATTGACGTTAATACAATCCCTTCTAGGAGCTCTATCTAACCTGAAAATATTTAAATCTATTTTAATTTTTTTAACAAATCTTTCTTTCTCTGGGTTTGAAGTGGAATCAAAGGTACGGTCTTCACCTTCCACAAACAGAAATAAACCCTCTTTTACCACCTCACAGACGACTATTAAACATCTTTCCAATCAACCATTTTTTCTCATCCTGCGTGTGTGTATGTGTGTACATATATATATATATATATATATATATATATATATATATATACACACACACACACACACACACACACACACACACACACACACATATATTTGTGTATGCAATCTCTGTTACCTGCCCTTGTATAGTTCTTTTTCAAGCACTCATACATTCCCTAAGTATTTTCTCCTTTAATGTCAACCACAAAGTCCAAAAGTTGTTTAAAAAGTCTTCATGACTACATGTTCTCCATCAAAGCATACCCATAATTACTTTACATTACTGATCTTACGTGTCTACATCAACTCTTGTTCTAAAACATCCACTATATCTTACCTGTTGATCTGTTAGTAATAAAGCTGTATGAGCTGAAAAAAAATGATCGTCTTATTAACACCTAATTCAAGCAAAGTTGTTGCATGAAATTTTCACTGTTCCTGAGCATAGAAAACCTCTGAAAATATCAAAAACACCTCAATCACTAGGAAAATGCATGAATAACAAGTTGCAATTGACTTTCAGAATTTTAAGGCTGCAACAATTCCATAACCTCCAAAGTGCCAAATAGAAAAAATGGTTTCAGCTACTATATCAGCCTTCATCAGTATAAAAAGCCAGCTCACAAGGGGTGACTTATGTAAAATACAGGTGTATTTTGTACTCTGAAGCTGTTAAGTTCTTTAAATGATCACTAGATGTCAGTATTTATTGATTTTCATTAATGGAAATAGACAAAAAGTACAGTTTTGTACCTACCATAAATGTAGATGTTCGAAGATCCACATTGCTGCAGTCCTTACACTTGGGTAGTCCGCTGTCCTCGGTCGGCCCGAATATCAAAGTATAAGGCTGACGTCGGTCAAGGCGCATTTGACTGACATCAGGACGTCAGGGTACAAATGCGCATGACCGACGTCATATCCTCAGTCTTTTCTTGCCCCAGATGTCAGAAGACCCTAAACATAAAGGTCAAAACCAAAAGACAGCAAACAAACAACCAACCACCCCTGCACTAGTTATCTGTACAATATATACAATATACACAATATTTACAACCCAACCCACACAACCACCTCTAACTACAGAGGAGAAGGAGGGAGGGTAAATTGGACTGCAGCAATGTGGATCTTCGAACATCTACATTTATGGTAGGTACAAAACTGTACTATGTTCTTCATCTCACATTGCTGCAGTCCTTACACTTGGGTAGAATCCCAAAGCAGAGGTAAGGGAGGATGGCCAAACTACAAGGAAGCAGGAGCTGCCAAAATGCCCTGCAAAACAGCAGTGGCAAAACCAGCCCTGGATTTAGAGTAAAGAGGTAGGTGATAATGCCTAGAGAAAGTATGCACTGAACTCCAAGTAGCTGCCTCCAAAATATCCTTGGTTGCCACTCCTCAGAAAGGCTGTCGAAGTGGCAGTAGCCCTAGTGGAATGAGGCCTAATCCCAGCTGGAATCTCCTTGCCATGATGGGAATAACAGAAAGCAATGCAAAACCCAATCCACTTAGAAATAGTTTGTTTTGACACAGGCTTGCCCTGAGAACCCAAAGCAAAAGAAACAAACAACTGCTGAGACTGCCTGAACCCTTTAGTTCTGTCCAAATAATATCGCAACTGCCTGTGTACATCTAAAGTGTGCAAAATCTTTTCCCCCTTATTTTGGGGATTTGCATAAAAAGTAGGCAAATGAATAGTTTGGTTTAAAGCCACACTAGAAACCACTTTAGGCATAAAGGAAGGATTAGTACGTAAAGATACCCTATCCTTATGGAAAATCAAGAAAGGCTCAACCGCCATAAGGGCCTGCAATTCAGAAACCCTTCTTGCAGAGGTAATGGCCAACAAAAAAGCAGTCTTCCATGATAAATATTTCAACTCAGAAGTAGCTGCAGGCTCAAAAGGTTGTAAAGTGAGTTTCTCCAACACAAAATTGAGATCCCAAGCAGGAGCAGGAGCTTTTCGTGGGGGTCTTATATTCTTTGCCCCTCTAAGAAATTGCTTGAACAAAGGATGAGAAAACAATGGTGGGTCACAATCACAGTGAGCCGAAATTGCTGCAGCATGAACCTTAATAGAAGAGAAAGACAAACCTTTGTCCAGTAACTCAGTAAGATATTGAAGAGCCACACTCAAATTAGGCCCAGAAACATCAAAAATCTTTTGCTGCACTCCAAAATAAAAATCTCTTCCATTTATCTGCGTACACTTTCCTTGTACTAGGCCTTCTAGCTTCCAAAATAACATTCAAAACTTGCTGAGGAAGTGGAGGCCCACTATGGTTCAAAACAGAATATGCCAGGCTGTTAGGTGCAGAGAGTGAAGCTTGACATTGAGCAAATGGCTGTCCTCCTGTGACAACAGGTGTGGAATCGAAGGCAAAGGCCATGGAGGCTTCCGGACTAGACTTCTCAGTAATGGGTACCAGTGCTGTCGAGGCCAATCTGGAGCTATTAAAATCATCCTTGGCTTGTCCTGTCTGACCTTTAGAAGTACCTTTGGGAGGAGAGGCAGAGGTGGAAAGGCATACACATGAAGATTGCTCCAATTGAAAGAAAGAGCATCCACTCTCCAAGCTGTGGGATGAAACCTTTTGTGCAAAACTTTGGCAGCTGATGGTTTAGTGGAGAAGCGAACAGATCTATGTCTGGAGTTCCCCATGACACTGTCAATTTCTGAAATACATGAGGATCCAATTTCCACTCGTGGGGATCCATAATTGCCTGCTCAACACATCTGCTAAGGAGTTCTGTGCTCCTGGCAGAAACCTTGCCTGAAGATTGAGCTGTAAACTGAGAGCAGTCTCCCACAAAATCATTGCTTGCCTGCATAGAGGATAAGAATCGTTCCCCTTGCTTGTTGATGTACCACATGACAGTTGTGTTGTCTGTTAGAATCAACACCTGCCCTGGAAGAAGTAACTCCTTGAAAGCTATTAATGCAAACTGGACTGCTAACATCTCCTTCAGGTTGATATGTAGATGTTGTAGTCTGGCAGGCCACTTGTCTTGTATCCACTTTCCATTTAGATGAGCTCCCAAGCTTTGTCTGAGGCATCTGTCGTTAAAATCTGACTCGCCTCTGGCCGGGTCACAGAGAGTCCCTTGTTTAGGTGACATTCCTGAGCCCATCACAAAAATTCCTTTTGAATGCAAGGTATTATTTGAATGACAGTGTCCAGATCCTGGCAGTGCTGTGTCCATACATTTTGAGATACCATTGCAGCTTCCTCATATGCAGTTTGGCATTGGGAAGCACCAGAATACAAGATGCCATGAACCCTAAGGCTTGAAGGACTGTCCTTGCAGTCAGCCCGGACTGATGAGATAGTTGATGGAAGTAAAGGGATAGACTCTTTTGTTTGTCCGGGGTTAAAAAGGCCATCTGGGATGCTGTATTCAGTCTCACACCCAGAAAGCACATGTCCTGAGAGGGTACTAGACTGGACTTTATTTCGTTCTCAGAATACCCCAGGCATCTTAGCACTGCTATCACATATTCCAAATGATGAAGAAGCTCTTCCCTTCCTTGAGCCAGAATCAGGCAGTCGTCCAAATAAGGATAGATCTGTATTCCTTTTAGCCTGAAGAAAGCTATCACTGGAGCCAGAACTTTCGTGAACACTCTGGGCAGTAGATAAGCCAAAGGGCAATGCAGAGAACTGATAGTGAGAAGTCCCAGCTCGAAAACGCAGATACTTCCTGCAACTTAGTCTGATAGGAACATGAAGGTAAGCCTCCTTGAGATCCAAAGTTACCATCCAATGATCTTTGCCCAGCAGAGGTAAAAGCTGCTGTAACGCCAACATTTTGAACTTGGGAATGTCCAGATAAGTGTTGAGGGTAGATAAATCCAAAATTGGTCTCCACGTGTTCCCCTTCTTTGGTACTAGGAACAGGCGAGAATAAAATCCTAGGCCCACTTCTGGCATAGGGACCGGCTGTATGGCCCCTATTTGGAGTAACAGAGAAACTTGCTTGTGAGCCTCTATTCTTTGTTGAGGAGGAACGTCTGGCATGCCTTTGAAAGGAGGCAAGGTATGGAAATAAAACCTGTAACCGTGGTGTATGATATCCAGTACCCATCTGTCTTGGGTAATTAAACTCCAATTTTCTTTGAAAAGTGCCAACCTTCCTCCCAAAGGTGCTGCCAGACGAGAAGGCTCTGGCAGCTGAAAAGGTAGGTCATTGGGTCTGTTTACGAAAGGACTGACCCCTGCCCTCACCCGAAGACTGTGAAGGAGAACTCCCTGTTCTAGGCCTGAAAGAGTCCTGAGCTCTGCCCCTACCACGTCTAGATCTACCCCTAGACTGGGAATCATAAGAAGGATACGTCCACCCCTTAGTAGACCAATTTCTACTAAACTTTGGAGGCTGGACCTGCAAAAAATCTTTAACAGTCTGCATAGACTTAGCCTTGTCTTCCATTTTCTTTAAAACTGCCTCAACAGGAGGACCAAACAACACGTCAGATTGTAAAGGAGCATCTAAAATCCTTGTTTTAACATGTTCAGATAAATTTTGATCCCTCAGCCAGGCGTGCCTGCGAAGAACTGACCCAGTGGCAGCCACCCTAGACGAGGCCTGTACAGCATCAAAACCACACTGCAAAGAATGCTTACCCACCTGTTCAGAAACATGTACTAAATCTTGCAACTCTTTACAATCAATACCTTCTGCCAGAGCATCAACCTTAGACTTCAATTGTGAAAGGAGATAGTTTTGGTATTTCAACATGTGAAACTGGCAATTCAAAGCCCTCATAGCAAGAGTGGAAGAAGTATAAACTTTCTTTCCCCATCTATCCAAGGCCCTGGCCTCTTTGTCTGCAGGAACCGGATTCTTAACAACAGAAGCCTTAACACCTTTAGGCCCCTGGCTAACAGTTTCTGGGTCCGCCCTAGGACTCTTAAAAAGATACTTATGAGCTTCAGGCACCCTGTAATACCTATCCGGTTTAACAGGAGCAGGAGGCAAAGAATCAGGATTAAGAGAAGCCTCTGTAACATCTTCCACTACATCCAAAACAGGAGGTATAGCCAAAGGCCTATGCTGGGGTAAACAAAAATTCCCTAAGCCTTTTCCTGGAATCAGAGAAGTCCTGACCATCCCACTTAAAATGCGCCCTCATGGAATGAACAGTTTCTGAAATAGAAAAATCCTCAGGAGGAGAAGCAGAAGGAGTAGAATCATCCACATCAGAATCAGAATAAGGAGAGTACTCCTGTAAGTCGTCAGTCAAGACTCTGAAACATCTGAAGCCTGCTCAAAACTCCCTAGCTCAGGCTCCACCCTAGGTCTCTTATCAGGAGGGGGCATAGAAGCCCTAATCAAAGTAATCAAATCTTCTGCCATTTTAAGCATATGCTTCTTGGGCACAGTTCCTGAAGAGCTAGGGGTAACACCAACTGAAGCTAAACCTGGCCTGCCCCTGGGAGAAGCCTTGGAAACAGAAGGAGAGGGCCTAACCACCCTAGGCAGGGAGGGGAGTATAGTAACCTGAGAAGCCCCATCAGCCTGGCCTGCCTCCTGAGAGGCCACATCCTGCAATAACAAAGTCTCTCCCTGGGATCCCAAAGAAACCTCCGGTGGAACCACCGTCTCCACCGACACCTCTAAAGAACCGGCGTCCGGTACTGACGGTTCCTCTAGCCTAGGTTTAACTGCTTTGTCCTTGCGCTTCTTCGAAGAAGCGGGCGGCGGAGCATCCGACGGCATTTTATAATTGCACCGCTTCCCGAAGACTAACCTGGCACAATCTAATCTTCTCTTAATAGTGCGCTTATTGAATCTAGCACAAGAGCGACACCCAACAACGTCGTGCTCAGGCCCTAAACAAGGAATACACAAAGTATGGTAGTCTCTATGCGGTATCTGTTTCCCACAAGAAATAGAATTATTCACTTTTTCTGACATCCGGTAAACCACTGAGGCAAGAAAAAACTAAAATATTCCCCAACGGGGTACTTAGCCAACTTTGACTCGGTCTGAAACTCCGAAATCGAACAATTTCAGAACGCCAACCGGCACTTGCAACGCTGCTTCTGCATCGGACCATGTGGCAAAAAAGACTGAGGATATGACGTCGGTCATGCGCATTTATACCCTGACGTCCTGATGTCAGTCAAATGCGCCTTGACCGACGTCAGCCTTATACTTTGATATTCGGGCCGACAGAGGACAGCGGACTACCCAAGTGTAAGGACTGCAGCAATGTGAGATGAAGAACATCAGTTGTTAGCATAGATTAAATCTTTTTACTCACTACCTTATTTTGATTGCACAGACCTGTTTCTGGATATTTATACATTTTACAATGATCACATGACCTTCTAATTTTATATACCCGACCCCTTGGCTTTTTATTCTGATGAAGGCTATACAGTAGCTGAAAAGCATTTTTTCGCACTTTGGAAGTAATGAAATAAGCTTTTAATTAATACAGCATCAATAATATCATTTGCAAAGTGTCTTTCATTCATTCTCCTGGTGCTGGACTTCTATATGTATATATATGTATGTGTATGTATATATATATATATATATATATATATATATATATATATATATATATATATATATATGTATATTGTGTGTGTGTGCATATGTGTATGTATATATATTAATATATATATATATATATATATATATATATATATATATGTATATATATATATACATATATATATATATATATATCTGTGTGTGTATGTATGTGTGTGTGTAAATATATATGTATATATATATATACACACACACACACACACACACACACACACGCCTACATATAAATACACCCATATGTATATACATGTATTTTACACACAAACACACACACACATATACACACGTTCTGTTATAAACACTTCATAAGGTCTCTAAAAAAACTACTCATCAGAAAACTGTCAATAACGGTTCTCTTTTTATACTTGCATACTTGCTAAGTTCATACCCATCCTTTCCAGGCATTTCCTTAAAGCTAATTATAAACTTCTCTTATGATATTTTCTCCCTTTGTAATAGGGGTTAAAATCTTACACCCAACATATACAGTTTGTCATTAACAAGAACATTTCCACTTCTTAAACTGTTCTCTCACTTCTTCATCCTTTACACAGCATTAATAATTAATGTTACATTCCAACCTCATCACAAAACAATACTTGCCATACAGCAGTTAAGGAAGTATTGAGGATTTTAGTATCTTTATTTTTGCAACCATAATCACAGCCCCAGTACATTCCCATGCACAAAAATATCCTGCTCTGTATACATCATATAAGTTAAATTAAAAAATCATTATTTTAGGTTGATTGTGTTAAAAAAAATCTAAAGTAAGCAAATTCTTAGACATGATTCCAAAATCAGCAATATGGGTATCAAAAAACAGGACATATGTCATATAAATATGAAATATGCTGAATTGGATGAAAGTTTAACAAAAAAGGTCTTGTACTTCCACTTTTAGCTAAAGTGTAACATGCAAAGGTCTATGTGCAAAATGGTACGTGACTGCATTTGCCACAGTAAAATGTATTATGGCCAAGAATAAAACTAAACTCTGAGTCATGAAATTCGGCATTGCAAGTTTAATGCTACTTGGTGGTTTCTGCACTTATAACAGCTTATTTGGGTAGCAGTTTGTTCTGACTTTTCACCCATCCCAAAGTTTGCAACTGTGGAGATGAGAAGAGTGCCTTCTAAAGTTCAAAGTAGAACTTATAAATAAAGACAATAACTATTAATCATTCAAAAAACAGGAATTACAGAAACCACACAAGCTTCTGCACTGTCTGCTGCAACACACGACTAGGATACAGCTCAAATTGTGGATCTGTTGATTGTAAAGACTTGCAAATTCCATCTGAACTTTGAAACCAGAGTCAGTAATAGTACAATTTATCTTCTGCCATTATTTTTCTAACCATGATTTGTTTTTCTGAATGTCTGAATTTGATTTTTTGTAAAAGTGTGATCCTGCCCGCATATTTACTTGTGAAATGAATGCATCAACTTATTTATTTTAAGTACATAATTTTATTATTTAACTTTAATTGCTTCTGTCTGATGTTTTATTTATTACCATAAGCGTTTATGTATTTCACCTGTGTACCAAACTGCATGGCATTCCATTCACTGAAGAGTAGCCATTCAAAACTAAAGCACAATTTATTTTAAGAATAAACCATAAGGTGCATTTTGGTTTTGTTAGTTTTGACTAATGTTTTGCACCATACACTAAAGCTTGAAAGGGAGGGAGCTGATGCTAGAGGGCTACCATTTACTCCTCTATTCTTAAAAATATTGTGGTGGTGTGTCTGCACAGTCAAAATAATGCTGGTCAAGTATCAATCACTGTTGGTAATACTGCACTGGAAGATACTAGACTCAGCCTCAGGTGGGTAACATCATGGAAAGCCAGTTATAACTCTGATGTGCAGTGTGGAGCTTACTTTTGTATGGCAGGTGTTTATTACCAAAGGCCAACATCCATGTGTATTTTAATGAGCATCAGTAGTGGAAGTCAAACCCAAATGTGCATCAAATTTCACAGCTGTGTGGGATATAAAAATGCAGCCTTATGGGCATCACATATTAAACGGTGGAATTGAGTGGGGTTTACTGGTCCATCTCAACGCTAATAAAAATCCTAAAACATTCGCAGCTAAAAATTAAGCTGCATGGTTTTAACATGTTATTTATTTGTCTTACTGTACTCTTACTCTACATTACTACCTTACATAGGAATTTTTTTCAGGTGCCCGCAATGCGTTTCTCATCTTGCTTACCATCTTGCCCATTTACAGCTTCACGACATACCCCTTCATTTTTACTCATTTCCTACTTGGAACAATGCTTTCTTTACTATATTATAACATTTTTTCTTGAATAACAGTACCTGATGTGTGCAGACAGTTCACTTGCTGACATTATGGCAGTTTCATTACATTTGAGAGGCTGCTGGAGTTTTAACACATGCTTTAATGCTCTACTTACAGGCCTCTATTGCATACAAAATGTTTCCTGTTTCACAGGGGCTGATCATATCAGGTGGAATGCAGGAGACAACTTATAAAAACAGTAGCAAGCAAGTAGAACATTCTCTATCATAGAAACTGATTATGAAAAGGAGGCAATTTTAAGTGAGGATGGGATAAGATGAGCAGAAAAGTAAACTTAAGGTTCAGAACAGTGGAAGGAGCAATAGGAGTAATGAAGAAACAGCTGACCACATCAGGAGAAATGAAAGACCATAAGGTCAATCCCTATAACATTTACATTCAAAGACAACACTTGAGCAATTTCAGCAGGCAGTCACTGGAAACAAACTCCAACTTTTAATGGTGCTTCTGGTATCTCGGCAAATAGCCTGTTTGCTGAGGTACCAGAAGCACCATTACAAGTTGGAGTTTGTTTCCAGTGACTGCCTCCTGAGTGTATTTTTTGGATATTTCTCCAGCCGCTGCAATGACACAATGTGACAGACTCAGAATTCAAAATCCAAAAGGTACTTTTGAGGTATGGTGATTCGTAACTATGCTCTGTTCTAACCGCTTTAGTATTTTAAAGTTAATTAATGCTCACAGAAAACAAAGAAGTGTAAAGTAATATAAAGAAAATGTAATCTTTTTTGCAACAGAGCATTAGTTACAGCTAAAGTTTTACATAAAAAACATGTATGTCATAAAAAACACTTTCAAACTGACTGAAGGATGGTAAAGTCAAGAGATGGCTGGTAAACTGAGAAAAAGGAATGTGGAACTGAATTACACACACAAAGAGGGAATATGTCCAAGACCATACACAACATTAATAAACAGGACTCTAAGTTAACATCTAATTTTAAAATAAACTATGAGATATAACAGCAACATCTTCATCTTGGGGGTGGGGTGGTTAAGAAGTCCTTTAATGTGCTTGCTTCGACAGCATATATACTAAAAATGGAATATAAAGAAGATTAGAATACTTTCCCTTACTGGAATAATAGAGAACATGTGAAAACTCTACCACAGTGTGAAATGCACTATAAACTAAAATGTGAAGTGAAAAGAAAAATGTGCTACAGCTAACCTGAAGGAGAGAATAAAACTAAAAACAGAAGCAACAGGGATGAACAGCTGAAAGATAAGAAGCTTGTTGTACATACTTAACAGATCAAGAAGTCAACTTCTGGTATTTTGCATCTTCCTGTGTGAACACAGGCTCAGCAGATGAAATTATGTTATTAAACAACAGGCAAGGGAGAAAAAAGTCCATGTCAAAAATACTAAAACTTGCTCTGGCATTTCTTTATTTATTTTATTTATTTATTTTATTTTACATTTGTTAACCGGGAGAGTCCGACTGGATACATGTCCATTTTCAGCGGAGGCCCGGGGAGAAAAGCTCCAGGTACATAACAGACATATAAACATTGTTAATGCAAAAAAAGGAAGATAGTTGAGTTCTAAATACAATATAAAGATACATTACATCTTGGGAAAAAAATAACAGCAGCATATAAAAAAAAACATAGGTCAGTTACAAAGGTGAGGCGCCTTGTTAAAAAGCGGTTAAGGATAGTGAGGTAAGAGAAGGTATCTTGCTACATTGGAAAGGGGAAAATTCATGGCAGCTTGAAATTTTTTACTGAAACTGATAGAAAACTTTTCTAAGACCAAAGTCCTAAAAATAAGACGACACAGTAAGCTAGAAAGAGCATAAGAAAGAAAATTTAAACTACAGAATAAGGCAAACAGAAATACACCGACAAAGGCCAAGCCCAGTGCAGGATACTGGTATTTTTTTTCTTGAGCATAAATTGCAGCACTCTTCTAAAAGGAAAGCAAGTTATCACAGACTAAGGTAGAAATAAAAACAGAAATTAAAAAAAAACAAAACAAAAAAACAAAAAAACAAAAGCAGAATCATTGAGGAGCCCTGAAATTCTAAGCACATTAATGCATTACCTCCTCTACTTGCAAATGCTCATCTAAACACAATAACTTTTTAAATGGCTGATTTCAGTGGCTCAACAGCTTACATTAGCTGTGCAATTAGACAAGAGGGTGTGTGCTTGGTGTAGATATTACTGTACACCCAGATGTGTTTGTGCAGTTCCCAGAGCATGTGATAATATCTCTACTATCCTCTCAGCATGCAGTAATAAATCTGTACCATGAACACCCCTCCAATTACCTTGCTGCAAGTATAAAATTAGCATCTGTATTTTTTCAGTTTGAATTTTACAGTTTGTAAGTGGAAGTGTGAAAACCAGTAATGTAGGCAGGGCGAGAGCGGTAACTGCCTTGTATGCAAAGTGTTGTGGGGCATTATCAGGAATCCTGATCACTAATGCAATAATGGCATAATGCTGTAACGCTGTGCGTGTGGTCTAAGCAGTAGCAACTGCTTGGTTCACTGCTCAATGTGTTGCAGAGAAGAAGGTCTGGAAAAAAAAACTGGATAGACTGCAAACTTTCTACTGGGGAAGGAAGGTAGGCATTTTCTTTGTGTCCTGTCTGCAGCCCAAGAAAATCACATCCTGTGCAGGGACCATGTGGGATTTTTTGTAGTCTATTGTGAACCCCAGACCTGATACGAGTTTGAGGGTGAAGTATAGCTGCTGGAGAATTTCTGGAGAAAGACAGCCTAGATCAGAAGGTCGTCCACATAAGGGAAAATTTGAATTCCTTGAGTGAGACAGAAAGCTACCAGTGGAGCTAGACACTTTGTGAGCACCCTTGGTGCTATGGAAAGACCAAAAGGCAGGGCAGTAAATTGACAATACAAGCAGCCAGAGAAAAAAAACTGATGAATTTTCTATGAGGAAGACAGATAAGGAGAGTAAAATTTGCCTGCAGTCTTTCAAGGCAGGGTTTTGTGGACTATGTCAGACTTGTGGAGACTCAAGGGAGGGAGGTTTCAAAGACATAATAGTTTTGAACAACCCACTGTGAGAAATCTATCCATTCATTTTCTCTAGCTGCTGAGGGAAAGACTACAAGTCAAGTCTTTTGCTTTCTGTTGTGATGTCCACGTGGATGAAACATGGTGGCTCAAAACCCTATCTAGCCTCTACTTATGTGCCTGAAATCTCTTCAGATCCATCAGAAATGATGACTTGTGGTTTACTGGATGTACAGCAGTCTGCAAGGCCTCAGGAGCCATACCAGCCACCAACAGGGCCTCAACAGCAGGCAACTGAGAGGTAACCTGGCTTACCAGAGGTTCTGTAATCTCAATAGGTACAATGAATTCTGAAACAGACTGTGGATCAGTTCTGGGCCTCTTTAGCTTTTGCTTAGAAAGAAGAGGGACATTCAGGGATGCAAACATTGCCATCTTGGACTGGGCCAAGCTTTTAAGATGCTGAGTCTCTAGAAAGGTGTTGAGAGAAGAAAACCTTCACCTAAGGTTTTTGGGAACGAACAACTGACACATGGAGCAAGATCTGTGATTATGATCTGGGCCTAGGCAAAAGAAACATTTGGTATGCAAATCCTTGCATGGAATCTGCCCATTGCACTCACACTTACCCCTACTAGCGGATATCTAACAACTCTGAACAAAATTAGCAAAAACAAAAATGAAGGCTCCCCAATACGACACTTATCTGAATAAACAAAGTGAATCAAAGGTCCCAACGTCCAAACAGCAATCAGTCCAATGGATACATGACCTGCACTTGGGCTGGAGATAAAACAGTCTGGAGATTCATGCTCATCCATCCATCTAGATACCACTAACACTTATGAGCTGAGGTCATGTGTCAAATGTGTGACGTTGGGAAGGTAAAGCTTTGGTACCCTGTCCAGACATCAACTGCGTCAACCCACATGTCAGGAATACTGCAACAATTACTTCAGGTCATCACCTGTTCCTGTGTAGAAGATGGTCCTTGGAGCTATATTCCTTCCTGACATTTTTTTCAAGAGTAGGCAATACCTTCTGTGAAGATATGTGAAGGCTGCCAGCCCAGCTAGATAGAATTTTGTAGATAATTCTGCCATTTGTAAATATTAATATAAGCTACAGGCTTGTTCTCTTACATGTGAAAAGACTATATTGGATGTTGGAACTGCAAAAATGTAACCACATTGCACTCTGCTGGAGGAAAGCAGATAAGTCAAGGATTGTATAATTGTTTGATCTCAAAACTCAGAGCAGAGATGTCTGGATGAAGGAATTCTTCATGTTGTTTTGAGACCAGAGTTAATTGCTAGAATTTGCATGTACAATGTCGTTTATTGCTGTGTTTCCTGACCAGGTGCAAGCTTACTAAGAAATGTAAATGTAGAGTTTTTGTCAGCCTGGGAACCAGAGAACTGTTAAGAATGATGTAATCTAAAATGAGTCAGTAGGATGTATTATCAATTTAAAGGGCTTTCTCAGAGACAGAAAGAGAGCATTTTGCATTTGTCTTGAGAACATCCAAATCACCAGCACTCTGCCTGTGCTCTGTATGCAAGTAGGATCTTAGACTTTAGCCTCTCTTAGAAACAGCTAGGAAATACGAAGATTAGACTAGTTGTTTTCTGTACTGATGTCAGAACTATTCTACAATATTATTTTTGAGCATTTTCCTGTGTCTGAACTCTCGACTAGCACTGTGTAGTAAGAAATACTGTCTTGTGTTTTATTATTTATTATTAAATATTTTTAAACATTTCACCTGTGGCTGTTTTGTGTAAAGATAATTTAAGCTCTAGCGTACACTGCATGTATATAGCAATAGTGTACAAAGCCACTCCAAACAAGCCCTGCTGATCAGTCAAACTTATCATTTCGATTATAATATTGCATAGTACTAACTGGACACCCCTTAGTAAATGCCTTATTAGTAGATGATATTAGTGGTTGGTGGCGGTGATTACTACCTTACAGCCTGGCAGGAAGGGGCATAGCTGGAGAACCTGTGCCGGCCTTCCCCAGAAGTGTGTGCGTGTTTATATATAACTTGTAGCTTAAAGAGTGTGTGTGTGTGTCAGCTACTTCGGCAGGGACACGAAGCACTGGTTGGACAGAGAGGGTGCTGGAGATTTTAGATTGACCACAAAGCTGAGATCTGTACCATACAGCTGTGCCAGTGGGGAGTCTTATTGGGGATCTGGAGAGAAAGGGAGAAACCAGCCCCAAACTGACTGTGATCTGTGTGTGTTCTCAAGGGAAATTGTACTTTACTGTGTGTGTATATGTTATCCTTCTCAATGTGGACTCCCCTCACTGGTGTTAGTGGTGAGGACTGTGGCTCCTTGATGACTGCACCAGTGCACAGGTGTCACATATTACTTGGTGGCAGTGGTGGAATATTGAATTCCTGTAGTTTGTGTACAGTGATCACTGAAGGTGTTTTTGTACCCTAAATTAGCCACACAGTGAATATTCAAAGTTCAGATCACAATTGTTTTATTCCATTTGTTAGCTTAGTTAGTCAGGGAGAGCAGGCAAGCATGTCAGCAAAGGAGTTTGGCAAGCTGTCAAGGAGCCAGTTGGCTGAGATGTGCCAGGCTAAGGAATTGGTGCGTGGGAACCTAAGACAGACATGGTTGCAGATCTGGTCACAGCTGCATCAGAAAACAGCAATCAGGAGGGCGATCAGATTGGCCGTTTGGATGTGTAACACTCAGAGAATGGACAGCTCAACCTTTCTGCAGAGGACTTAAAAATCAATCTGAAGCTAAAGAGACCTGAGTTGGAGGTCAGGCATTTGGAAACAGATTCAGCAGCAGAGAGACTGAGATGTCTACAGGCTGAGGAGAATGAGAAACTGCTACGCCTGGAAAGTGAGGAGTAGGAAAGGCAGATGCAGCACAAAAAGGAGATGGTGACTCTTCGCCAGATTCATGGAGGTAATGGGGAAGGGAGTAGCCAGACACCAGAAGCAAAAAAGGTCAGTAAATTTCTTCCGCAGTTTACAGAGGGGGATAATTTTGATAGTTTCATTCATATGTTTGAGAGGGTATGTAAACAGTATGATGTTGACCAAAGGCTCTGTGTGTATGGTTCCTGACCCCCTTACTCCTTGATAAAGCTCTGTGTTGTCTAAACTTGCTTTTTGTGAATATTTTGATTATACTGCTGTTAAGGACTGTCTGCTAGAATTTTTTTAAGCTAACACCTGAAACTTGCAGGTAAAAGTTTTGTGAGCATAGACACAAGACAGATGAAAATGTGTGTGAATATGTTGCTGAACTGAAAACTTATTTTCATAGGTGGGTGAGTGGATGTCAGGTCACCACTTCTGCAGGGCTGGCAGACCTTTTGGTGAGGGAACAAGCCCTTAGCACTTTGCCTGAGAACATGAGGATCTGGTTAGCTGATAGACAATGTGTTACTTCAGATGAGTTTGGGAAGAAGGGAGACCTATACCTAGCAGGCAGGGCATCCCTGTACAGGAAACAGACCCACAGTACTGCTCATGGATCTAAAGGAACACATGGTGGGCAGCCCAGACTGCCCCAATAGAATATGCTAGCAGCAGGGGAAGCCACTAGTCCAGGTACACGTCCAGGACCTAGGGTTAAATGTTTGAATGCAACCAGTGGGGCCATGTGGCATGCAGTTATCCACGGGGGCAAGGTAGGGAACAAAAGGTGAGAGAGCCAGTAAGTGGGAAAGACAAAATGTCAATAGCAGATTGCCTTGAGACAACAAGGGTACCGAACTACCATCCTGTAGATGTCCTCATAGGGAAGGATTTGGATCAGGCAGTAATATGTGTTAATGCAGTTACACGCAGTCAGGCTTCAAGACAAGCATGTGGGTCTGGCACCCTGGAGGAGACCCAGACAGACCGCATACTTGCAGCCAGGACTGGTGAGGTGGTTACTTCAGGGAGGGAGCTACTCCGTAGCAGTGAGACTGGAGGTGAGCCACAGCTGCTTGTAGGTACTGATGTTCCCTTGGACAGAGTGACTACAAAGGTAGAGGTGAGCAATAGTACTCAATCTGACAGTGAGGCACCATTGTCAGAGGATGACAGGCTTCGTCTTGAAGGGGGGCTGGGAAGGGTTACAAAGAGACAGTTGAAGCAGACTTAGCTCTCAGACCCTACACTGCAAGGCCTGAGGCAGGTAGCTAGTGAGACATCTGATTCCCAAGGGAAGGGGGAATTTGTATACTGGGACAAAGGGTTACTATATAGAGAGTGGACCCCTGAGGGAGGGCTAGAAGGAGAGAGAATACAGCAGCTGGTAGTGCCTAGAGCCTACTGTCTGGCACTTCTAGCCATAGTCCATGATATTCCCTTTGCAGGCCATATGTGCATAAAACGTACAAAGAGATGTATTATGCAGAACTTTTATTGGCCTGGAATTTCCAGAGATGCAACAGGGTACTGCAAGACCTGAAAGCAGGAGACAAGGTGAGAGCTCCTTTGATGCCTTTGCCTGTGATTGAGGAGCCATTTCAGAGGGTAGCTATGGATATTGTGGGGCCTCTGAGTACCCCAAGTTCCACAGGGAAAAAAATATATCCTAGTGGTAGTAGATTATGCGACAAGAAACCCTGAGGCAGTGGCTTTGTCCTCCATTGAGGCAGAAAAGGTGGCAAAAAAGAAGTTACGTCTTACCATAAAGTTCCATCTGAGTTGTTGATCTTCTTTCAGTCATCACTGATGGGTTCGATTCCGAGCCCTCGGAACCAAGTCGACCTTATACCAAGCTTGCGTGCATCAAAAACTCTCAAGCTAAGCTGCTAAGCACAGTGCCCTTTACTCAGTTACCTCAGATTGAGTTTGCATGCAACATACAGAAGAAGAAATAAGTCAGAGGCCATCTCTGTGAAGAAACCCCTAATACACCACAAAGACCCAGAAGATCCACCAGGAACCTTTGGTGGGAGTCAGTGGGAGGGTGTGATGACTGGAAGAAGATCAACAACTCCGATGGAACGTTATGGTAAGACATAACTTCTTTATCTGAAGTTGTTAATCTTCTTCCTATTCATCACTGATAGGACCGAATCCCCAGCTACTTGGAGAACCTGGGTGACCTTTATGGAAGAACATTCCTGAGAACCATTGAACCAAAGGCTGCTCTTCTCCTGGAAATCAGATCCAATTTATAATGTTTGATAAAGGTGTGGGGCTTAGCCCAAATGGCAGCTGCACAAAAGTCATCCATGGAGGCCCTAGAGTGGAAGGCAACAGATGCTGCAACATCCCTAGTTGATTGAGCTTTGATTTGGTCAGGCTTAGGTCCCTCCATAAGTGAATATGTGAAGGCAATGCAGTCCTTGAGCCATTTAGACAAAGTAACTTTCGATACTTCGCCTCCCATTCTAGGGCCCGCAAAGGAGATGAAAAGCTGGTCCGACTTGCAAAAGGATTTAGTTCTGTCCAGATAGAAACGTAATTGTCTACGAACATCCAAGGAATGTAAGGCAGTATTCTCCCATGTTAGAGAAATTTGGGAAAAACACAGGGAGCTCAATGGACTGGTTAATCAAAAAGTCAGAAACCACTTTGGGGAGAAAGGATGGGTTAGTACGAAGTGATACTCTGTCCTTATGAAAGATCAGGCTGGGCTCTTGATACATAATGCTTGTAATTCAGAAATTCGTCTGGCTGAGGTTATAGCCACCAGAAATAAGGATTTCCATGACAGGAATCACATGTCGCAGCCAGCACAAAAGGGGGCAGAGAAAGAGACTGTAGAACACAGGACAGATTCCATGCCTCCACCGGCTGCCTGATGGGAGGCCTGCTGTCGAAAATGCCCTTGAGGAAATTCTTGCAAAGGCAAGAGGAAATAAGCAGGACGCCATCTGACCAGTTATGGAAGTTGGAAACAGCTGCCAGATGGACTCGAATGGTGGAAGCTGAAGCCCCATTGTCGAACAGTTCAGCCAGATAATGAAGAATAGTGACTACAGGGGCTAAGAACGGGTCTAGCTTCTGATTATGTCACCAAATAGAGAATCTTTTCCATTTGTCCCTGTAAAGTTTCCTGGTGGATGGTTTATGAGAGGCCAAGATAATATCACATACAGGTGAAGAGAAGGTTTCCTGCCTGGCAACTAACGGAAGTGGAGAAACCAAGTTGTCAGCCTGAGAGTGGACAGATTCGGGGGAGTCAGCCCTTGTGGGTGAGATATGCGGTCCTGACGAGTGTCTAGGATCCAAGGAGGTTGTAACAGATGAGGTTGAAGAAAGGGAAACCACACTTGACCAGGCCAGAATGGGGCAATGAGGATCACTTTGCTTCTCAACTGAATATCTTTCCTTAGAACAAGGGGGATCAGAGGAATTGGAGGATAAGCATAAGAGAGAGCCGTGGGTCAGTCGTGAATCAAAGCATCTCTCTGTGACTCCCCGAGAAGGAGAAAGAGGACAAAGTAGCTGCTGCATTTTGTGTTTGAGGGGGAGGCGAACAGGTCGCAGCATGGCTGGCCCCAACGGCTGAAAATTTCTGCTGCCACACTCGGGTTGAGAGACCACTTGTGAGGATAGAGAATCACGGTGGAGCTCTCAGGGATATGTGTTGCGATCAGAAAGCGGTTGGAAGCCATCGCCCACTGCCAGATTCTCATGGCTTTGTGACATAGGGGGAAGGATTTGGTCCCTCCCTGTTTATGTACCAGACCACGGACATGTTGTCAGACTGGACAATCGTTCCGGACGGAAGGAGCGGATGAAAAGCTTGCAGCGCCAATAGCACCGCTCTTAACTCCAGGACATTGATATGCAAGTTGACCTCTACATCGGACCACGTGCCTTGGACTGACTTTCCCTGGAAGTGGCGCCTCCACCCAATTAGGAAAGCATCCGTGGTCACCATGGTGCTGGGCTGGGGAGACTGCAGGAGACGACACCAAAGATTTTTGTCTGTACTCATCCACCAGAGAAGATCTAGTTTGCAAGTGTTGGTGATAAGAATGTGTGAGCTCAGGGGATGAAGATTGGGTATCCACTGGGCCTGAAGGAGACATTGTAGTAATCTCATGTATAGTCTGGCTAAGGGAACAATAGGAATGGCTGCAGCCATAGATCCCAAGGCTTGGAGAACTTCCCTTGCAGACACCTTTCTTCGACAGAGTATCACTTGAACTTATGCCCTTAGTCTCTGAAACCTGTGAAGAGGAAGTGAGATCAGGCTTGACTGGGTGTTGAATACTGCCCCTATGAATTCCAGTTGTTGTGAGGGTTGAAGGATGGATTTCTCCCAATGTATGGTGATGCCCAGTGACTCTGCTAGAAAGTACAGTTGTGTACACTTACTATAAATGTAGATGGTCAACTGTATTCACTGTTGTAGTCATTACATTTAGGGTAATCTGCTGGCAGGTTGCCCTCAGTCGGCCTGAATAACAAAGTCTTGGGTCCTGCGTCGGTTGCTGTCTCCTCTGCCATGACGTTAGGTCGTCAGGGGTATAAAACATGCAGCCGACGCCATTTTAATCAGTTTTTCTTGCCCCAGATGTCAGGTGCCCCCCAAATGGGGAGCAAAAATATATAAACAAACAGTAAATATATATAAATGCACCTTGGAAACATAACATTTACCTTCAACTAAAAGCAAATACACCACAAAGGCTTTTGAGTATAGTGAAGGAAAGAAAAGGTATAGAATGGGGGATGGCGGGTGGGTAACCCGGACTGCAACAGTGAATACACTCGAACATCTACATTTATGGCAAGTGTACACAACTGTACTATGTTCTTTATGTTTCACTGTTGCAGTCATTACATTTGGGTAGAATCCCAAAGCTATGGATGGGAGGATGGAGCTAAACAGCATTTGCAGCAGCTATAAGGCCCTGCAAGACTACAGTGGCAAAGCCTGCCCTGAATTTAGAGAAGAGGGGTAAATGGTACTGCTTTGTGAACGTATGAACAGAGCTCCAAATAGCTTCTAGAATGTCTTTGGTAGGGACCCCTCTGAGAAAAGCTGTTGAAGTAAAGGCAGCCCTGGTAGAATGGGACCTGATCCCCTTTGGCACAGGTTTACCATGGTGCAAATAGGAGAAATGAATGCAGTGGCTTATCCATTTAGAAATAGTCTGCTTTGATATAGCCTTCCCCTCTGATCCCTGCAGCAAATGCTACCAGTAGTTGCTCAGACTTTCTTAGAGATTTTGTCCTGTTCAAGTAGAATCTTAATTGTCTGTGTACATCCAATAAATGGAGAATCCGCTCCACCTTGTTCTGCAGATTGGGGAAAAAAGTTGGCAGGTGAATGGTTTGGTTAAGAGCCACACTGGATACCACCTTAGGCATAAAGGAAGGATTGGTCCTGAGGAGCACCCTGGCCGGGTAAAATATAATGAAAGGCTCCACTGCCATGAGAGCCTGTAGTTCTGAAACCCTTCTAGCTGAAGTGACTGCCAAAGGAAAAGCTGTCTTCCAAGAAAGAAATTTTATACCCGCAGTAGTTACTGGTTCAAAAGGAGGTAGGGTGAGTTTTTCCAGCACAAAATTGAGGTCTCATGCAGGAGTTGGCACTCTCCTAGGAGGCCTTAAATATTTGGCTCCTCTGAGATACTGTTTTAGCAGGGGATGAGAAAAGAGAGGAGGCTCTGTGTTGTAATGAGCCGAGATGGCAGAGACATGGAATATTACTGAAGAGAAAGATAGGCCCTTGTCAAGCATCTCAGTTAAGTATTGTAAAATCTGAGGAATATTGGGCTTTGCCATATCTATTCCTTGTGCTTGGTTCCAAGCACAGAATCTCTTCCATTTATCAGAAGAAGATTTTCTAGTACTAGGCCTTCTGGCTTCCAAAATGACATCCATCACAGGTTTACTGAGAGACGTGGTTTGAATAATTAGTTGATGAGCCATGCTGCAAGATTCAGAGTTTGGAGTGGAGTGTGTAGAATTTGATAGTTCTGCTGAGACAGTAGGTGATGTGTCTGAGGCAAGTACCACGGAGGAAGGTGTGACATATTCTTTAGAAGCGGATACCAGTGTTGGTGAGGCCAGTCCGGAGCAATTAAAATCATTTTTGTTTTTTCCTGTCTGACTTTTAGAAAGACCTTGGAGAGTAGAGGCAGAGGGGGAAAGGCATAGACTGACAGGTTTTTCCAGCTGAAGGATAGAGCATCCACTTTCCATGCTTTTTTGTGATGAGTTCTCGTGCAGAATTTGTCACACTGATAGTTTTGGGGAGAGGCAAACAGATCTATGTCTGGGCTTCCCCATTTCTGTGTTAACATGTTGAAGACTTGTGGATCCAGTTTCCATTGGTATAGGTCCATAAGATTTCTGCTTAGGTCATCTGCCAGAGTATTTTGCTTTCCTGGCAGGAATTGAGCTTGAAGATGAATTTAGTAAGTCAAGGCTGTGTTCCACAAGGCCATGGTTAGTCTGCAGAGGGGGTAGGAATGGGTACCCCCCTGCTTGTTTATGTACCACATAACTGTGGTGTTGTCCGTCTTTATCAGTAGTTGTCCTGGATGAAGCAAGTCCTTGAAGGCTGTCAGAGCATTCTGAACAGCTAGCATTTCTTTCTGGTTGATATGCAGATGCATTTGGTTTGGGCTCCATTTGCCCTGAATGCATCTCCCTGCCAGGTGGGCCCCCCCCCCCCCAAAGTATAGTCTGATGCGTCTGTAGTTAGGGTTT
Source organism: Protopterus annectens (assembly GCF_019279795.1). Taxonomy (NCBI): domain Eukaryota; kingdom Metazoa; phylum Chordata; order Ceratodontiformes; family Protopteridae; genus Protopterus; species Protopterus annectens. Next base: position 619,803,891 of record NC_056737.1, read on the forward strand.
GGGTAGCAGGTGGTAGAGTGAATGACAGTCCATTGTTTTGGTGACATGTCTCTGCCCACCAAAGAAACTCCTGTTGTAGGCAGGGAATGAGAGGGATCATTGTTTCCAGGCTGTGACAATGTTGACTCCATAAACTTTTTAGGTACCATTGAAGTTTCCTCATATGCAGTCTCGCATATGGAATTAGTAGAATGCAGGATGCCATGAACCCCAAAGCCTGCAGAATTTGTCTTGCAGATAACTGGGTTTTTGTTGCAATTTGTTTGAAGTATGTTGTCAATTGCAGTTGTTTGTCTGGCATGAGGTAAGCCATCTGGGCAGTTGTATTCAAGCTTGCACACAGGAATGTAATTATTTGAGAGGGTACCAGTTGGGATTTCTTTTCGTTTATGGTGTACCCTAAGCATGCTAGGAGCCTTTTTACAAATGCCAGATGTTGAAGAGTGTCCTTGTCCTCTGCCTGAATGGGACAATCGTCCAGATAAGGATAAATGTGAATGTTTCTTTGTCTGCAGAATGCAATTACTGGTGCCAGGCACTTTGGAAAGACCCTGGGCGCAGTAGATAAGCCAAAGGGCAGCGCAGAGAATTGGCAATGCAAAAAGCCTGCTTTGAAGCGGAGGTATCTTCTGCAAGATTCCCTTACTGGGATATTCAGGTATGCCTCTTTTAAGTCTAGAGTTACTAACCAAGCATTCTTGCCTAGCATAGGCAGTAGCTGTTATAAAGTCAGCATTTTGAATCTTGGAATGTCCAGGAACGTGTTCAGAATCGATAAGTCCAGTACTAGATGCCATGAATTGTCTTTTCTGGGTACCAGAAAAGTCTTGAATAAAATCCTTGTCCTTTTTCCTTTTCTGGTATGGGTTGAATAGCCCTCATATCCATGAGGGACATGACTTGTTTCTGGGCCTCTGCCCACTGGTTTTATGGCAGATTGGGCCATCCATTTGGAATTGGCAAAGTATGGAAATTAAATCTGTACCCCTGGGATATTATGTTTAATACCCACTTGTCCTGGGTAATTAACTGCCAATTTTGAGCATGAAGTGCTAGTGTTCCCCCCAAGGGGGCTGCCAAAAGATAAATGCTTGGAGATGGTAGAGGAAAGTCACTGAGACTGCTTACTGTAGGGTTGTGCTTTGTTACCTCCAGATTTGGAGGTGGAGGCACCCCATTGCTTTGACCTGTAAGATCCCTGTGATTGATATCTGGAGCCTTTTGAGTGCCTGGGTTTACCCTGAGTGGCTCTGTTGGACACAGGAAAGGACCAATTTTTAATAGGCCAGTGCCTACTGAACCTGGGTGGCTGCACTTGCAAAAAATATTTTACAGTTTGCATAGATTTAGCTTTGTCTTCCATTTTCTTTAAAACCTCTTCTGCCTTATTACCAAACAGAGTATCATGCTGTAAAGGGGCATCCAACAATTTAGCTTTAACATGATCAGGCAGATTTTGCTCCTTGAGCCAGGCATGCCTTCTTATCACAGATCCAGTAACGGCAGCCCTACAAGAGATCTCCAAGGAATCAAAACCACATTGCAAAGTATGCTTTCCAACCTGTTCTGCTGCATGCAATAAATCCTGTAACTCTTTTCCACACAATCAGAAATCAACATAATTTTCTGTTTCAGTAAGCCCATAACATGCTGTTGATATTTAAGCATATGAAACTGGCAGTTTAAAGCTCTGATTGCCAAGTTTGCAGACATATAAACCTTCTTATCCCCCATCTATCCAGCGCCCTGAAATCTCTATCAGAAGGAGTAGGATTTTTGGCTGTAGAAGCCTTAACACCCTTGGGACCCTGAGAAATAGTCTCAGGATCAGCAGCAGGATTTTTGAAAATAAATTTGTGGGAGTCAGGAACCCTGCAATATCTGTCTGGCTTACTAGGAGCCGGGGGGTAAGGAATCAACAGCCATGCTTGAATCCGAGAACACATCATCCACAATGTCTAATACAGGAGGTATTACCAAAGGCCTATGTTGAGGTAGAGGGAAATCCCTAAGCCTATTTTTTGAAAAGTCCCGACTCTCCCAGTGAAAATTTTCTTTTAAAGTATGCAAAGTCTCTCCAAAAGAGTAATCCTCAAGAGGAGATGCAGATGGGATGGATTCCTCTGCATCAGAATCCTCATAAGGTGGAATAGAAAATTCCTGATCAAAAGAAATGGAAACCTGATATGAAGATTCATAATGAGTGCCTTGCCTAGGCCTCTTAGCAGAGGGGGGGGGGTTGGGAACCCCTGATCAAGCTAATTAAATCCTCAGCCATTTCGATCATTTGTTTTTTAGGCATAGGAGCCAGAGCATGTGGGTCATGCGTTGTTTTTTTAGACATAGAAGCTGTTTTTGACCTTGTTTTTGTTAATGGCGTCGGTGTAATATAAAAATGTTGAGGCCTGAAAACACCCTCAGAAACCGGTGCCTGCTCAGGGGAGCCGGACCCATCCAAGGGAGAGACATCTGCGGGTTCAATACTTTGCGAATCTCGCGGCATACTGGACTCCGAATGGGTCTCGGTAGAGGCCTGCGACTCAAAAGTAGCGGGTATTAGGGGCTGCGAAAGCGCCTAAGTATCGCCAAGCCAGCGACTGGCTTAGGAGAAGCTTAGTCGGTTTTGGACCTCAACGGTCTATCTCTGTCTTTTTCCTTGCGTTTTTTTGTGAACTCCAGTAAATGGATTGCTAACCAACGACATTTCAGGGTAGTTAAATCTCAGAAGCAAAAATATTCCAACGCTTAATAGTGCGTTGGTTAAATTTAGCACAAAACCGACAGCAAGGCACATTGTGGTCAGGGCCTAGACAAGGAATACAGCACAAATGAAAATCCTTATGTGGTATTTGCTTCCCACAAGTAATGCAATTATTAACTTTTACTGACATCAGTAAGGAGCAAGAAAAAGTTTCCCCAACGGGGTACTTAGCTTTAGTTTGAAGACTTTGGTTCTGAAACTCAAAAACGAAAATTTCAGCAGTTGGCCGACCGGCACTTGCGAACTGCTTCTGCTTCAGGCACCGCGCGACGAGAAAAACGGATTAAAATGGCGTCAGCTGCAAGTTTTATACCCCTGACGCCATGGAAAAGGAGACGGCAACCAACGCAGGACCCAAGGCTTTGTTATTCAGACCGACTGAGGGCAACCTGCCAGCAGATTACCTAAATGTAATGACTGCAACAGTGAAACAAACATCCAGGGTGTAGACGAGGGCCCTGACCAGAAGATGCTTGGTGGGGGCGGAGAGGAGCCAATCGTCTAGGTACGGAAACACCTGGAATCCCTGAAGCGGAGGTGGCTCCTGAAGTGCTTGTCCATCTTGATATGGTAATACGCATCCCGCAGATCTAATGAGCACATCCACATACCCTCCCACAGAAAGGGAAGGATGGTTTGAATTGTGACCATGCGGAATTTGGTCTGAACTACCGATTTGTTTAGTTGGCTGAGATCCAGATTGGGCCTCCAGTCCCCTGTTTTCTTTTGCACCAAAAATAATTTTGAGTAGAACGCTGATCCGCACTGATCTGGGGGGCCTGGATGGCTCGTTTTTGACATAGCTTTTGTATTTCGGAAGCTGCCTCTTCCCTTTGACTGGGTGGAACATTGGGAAGGAATTTTAGAGATATTGGATAAGATATTAGGGGAATATGGTAGCCTCTGGTAATGATTCTCTGCACCCATTGATAGTTTATAATGGAGAGCCAGGCAGCTTGGTGCAGAGAAAAATGCGCCCAGACTGCTTCCAGAGGAAAGCAATTGTCCAGGGCCTCAGGAGCGCTGATACGGTCTACCTGAGAAGGAATCTCTGGAGCCCTGGTTCCGGGATCCCCCTCTGTCTCTGGAGGAGTCCTCACCACGTGAGTCTCGGAAAGGACCTTGAGACTTCTTGTGCCGCATCTTCCCGCTCCTCTGATTCCTGGAGAAGGAACGCTGAGGTTTGGAAAAGCATAGGCCAACAACAGACAAGGTCTTCCCATCTTGCTCGCACCTGGCTAATGTTTACTTGACCTTAGCACCGAAAAGAGCTGATGGTTTGATAGGGGCATTTAAAAGGAAGACTTGAAGGAGTCTGCAAGGTTACAAATGCACATCCAGGCGTGGCGTCTCATGACTACACCTGCACCCACAACTCTAGCTGCTCCTTCGGTTGCGTATGACAGCAACCTCATGGATGAATTCGATATTGATTCTAGGGTGGCAAGTTGGGAAGCAACTTTATCTCGTGCTCCATTCGATACTTGTCCCGTGAGGGTTCCAGAGATTTCGGAGATAAGATCTCTCTGGAGCCTAGTAAAATGTGCCAAAAAGTTCAGGGACCTAACTGCAAAGGTCGCTGATGCAAAAACTCACTTCCCTAACCTGTCCACTGCCCGGGACTCTGTTGGGTGGGTGAACAGCAGGACTCTCTTCAGCAAGGTCCTTTTTTGTGGCTGCCTCCACCACCATAGCGTCCACTGGCAAACCGCTAGACCAATGGGGTTGATCCTCTGCAGAGGAGAGTACCTTGTCTGATCTCCTGGGGATGGCCTCAATGGAGTCTGGGTTCTTCCATGCCAGCTGCACGATGAGCTTAATCAACTCATCGGTGGGGGGGGGGGGGGGTCACCCAAGAAGTAGAGGGCCGAGAGCAAAAGGCCTGCAGGAATACGGATTCCTCCGAGGAAGGATTGAAGGGCTTCCAGTCACCTTTCTGTTTCAAGATTTCCATGAGGTCTCCGAAGGAGACAGTCAGGGGGTGACCGTGAGGATCCTTCCCCCATCATCATAGTCCATATCTTCCGTGAGGGACTCCTCTGGGGAGTCCATGTGTTTCCTATTATACACCTGTTTCTGAGGGGTTTTTTTGATGGCAGCATCCGAAGAAGACTCAGAAAGGGAAATACCCTGGGCAGGGGTTTCCTGGGCCTTGTGCCCTCGGAGTGCTGGGGGGGGGGCTTTGACAGCTGCAGCTCAGAAGGAACTGGGGGGGGGGATAACCAACATAGGGGGATTGCTAGAAGCAAGTACCCTCTCTATCACCCGGAAAACGGGCCCGCCGAGGAGTGGTAGCCCAGAACCGAAGAAGACAAAAATCGGAACCGGGGTCACACCCCATTCCACACAGTCCGCCCCCAGGGACAGAGTCTCAAGCAAACTCAGCATGGTAGTCACCCTCGAATCTGAAGTCGGGACCGACAACACAGTTGGATCCGATACCGGAGGTTCCACCCCCCAGCATGAGATTGAGGGAGGGTGGGTTCCGACGGAACCAACACCCAAAGAGTCCTCCGGGCCTCAGACACTGTCACTGTCAGCAGGGGTCCTCTAGAAAATGTTGCATATATGAGCCTTGAAACTGAGGGATCCCAAGGGAGGAGAGTATGTAAAGGTCACTGGAGTAATAGACCAAAAGCCTGCAGTGGGATAGGGTCTAGGCAAATTTGTAATTCCCCTGGTGGTTAGCAGCTGGTCAAAAAGACACACCACATCCAAATCTGAAAGGCTCCTGGTGCATCTCACCGATACCCCTAAGGGGGAATCAAGCCGGTCCAAAAAAGGGATGCAGGCTTGTCCGGCAAACGGGTCCACAGTCAACGAGTATAGGGTCCGTGGTATATCACAAAATGGAACAGATTCCAGCTTAGAAACTGAAACAACGGTATGGTTGGAGCCGAGAACGGGCTCAAAGCCTAAGTCACAACAGGGGTGGATGTCAAAAACGGCTCCGAAGTTGTTGTTGGAACCGGCATTGGAGCAGAAATGGGTGACGTTGGTGTCGAGACAGAGACAGATAAACTGATCGGTAGTAATCAGTGCCGGGGTAGGCACCGACTAGGCATCCTCAGTAAGCTTTGCTGGAGCTGAGCTCGGAACTGAGGCGGCAGTACGGTGCTCTGAGGAAGACTTTTGGGCCTTGTGCTTACCTCTGTCACCGGCCGGTGAAGAGGGGTCTGAGCGAGGACGTTTCTTGTCCACAGAAGGAGGGGATGAGACCTCCGTCATAGAAATAGCCTCCGAAAAAGGTGAACCAAGCAGGCCCTTCAAAATCAATTTATTCTGACGTTCATTCAGCATCCGCTGACTGAAGCTAGCACAAATATCACACGGGGGTTTCAACGACAAATGTGGAACCCCCCAAACAGTACACACACTCTTCATGGAGGTCACTATTCTGAAGTTTACCACTGCAAGAAGAGCATTGTTTAAACCCCGTAGCTCCCTTCTTCTCAGACATAATAGAACACACTCTCACACAAAAGGGAAAGAGAGTGGAAAGTGGAGGAAATGAAGAAGTAAAGAGAGAGGAAATACCAACAATGGTAATAAGATACCACAAGGGTAGAAAGTTCAAAAATACCAACAATGGTAAGACATAGATACCTGTGGGTAGAGCTGAGAAAATAGAAATATCAAAGAACAAACTATAACCGGGAAAAAGCTTTTACAAAAACTTGTAAATGTATAAGATAAATCACTTAGCTGGGGAGCTCGGTGAAACGTTACAATATGGCTGAGTGGCAAACGAGATCTGCGGTAAGTGATTAAAGGGCATTGTGGATAGCAGCTTAGCTCGAGAGATTTTGGTGCACGCAAGCTTGGTATAAGGCTGACTCGGTTCCGAGGGCTCAGAATGGAACCCATCAGTGATGAATAAGAAGAAGATTAACAACTTCAGATTGCTTTGTTAGAGATTTTCAGCAGAGTAGGTTTCCCAAAAGAAATCCTGACCGACAGAGGTGCCAACTTCACTTCAGACCTGCTGGCTTGTCTTTGGAAGTACTGTGGGGTGAAGCACCTGAACACCACCTCCTACCATCCCCAGACTAATGGTCTTGTTGGGAGGTTAAATTCTACAATCAAGTCCATGCTACTGGCATTTGCAGACCAGTTTAAGAGGGAGTGGGACAAATATTTGCCCCATCTGTTTGCTTACAGAGAGGTTCCCCAGGAATCCACAGGTTTTTCACCCTTTGAGTTGCTGTATGGGCATAGGATGAGGGGACCTCTAGATTTAATTCGTGATGAGTGGAAAGGTGAGTGTGACTCTCATAAGGAATCTGTTGTGGCGTATGTCCTAAACCTCTGGACAAGGCTCAGGAAACTCACGGGCTTAGCCCAGGAGAACCTGGCAGAAGCCCAACAACAGAAAAAGGTATGGTATGACAGGAATGCTTGAGCTAGACAGTATGCTGTAGGGCAGCATGCAATGGTTCTCATTCCTGTCAGACATAACAAGCTGCAAGCAGCTTGGGAGGGACTCTACAAGGTAAGTGATGTTAACTACATGGTGGAACTGCTAGGCAGGAGTCAGGAGCATAAATTGTACCATGTTAACATGATGAAACCTTACCATGATAGGGAGGCTCTTGTGCTGAGTATTTGCAGTGGATTGCAGGAGGAGTCCAAGGGAGATCTGGTGACTGATCTCCTCAGTGAGGCTCGGACTGACACCTCAGTGGAAGAGGTAGAAATGTCCCAGCAGATATTTCCTACCCAGGTTCGAGAAATCTGAGCAGTGTTAAAAGAGTTTGGGGACGTGTTCACTGGGAAACCAGGGTGCACCCACCTGGTGCAGCACCAGGTGGATACAGGACCCCAAAGGCCTATTAGGCAGGCCCCTTATAGGTTGCCTGAGAGAGTAAAACAGACTCTGAGGAAGAAGATACAGGAGATGTTGGAAATAGAGGTAATTCAGGAGTCCAACAGTCCCTGAACCTCCCCAGGGGTGCTGATGCCAAAGAAGGATGGCAGCACCAGATCCTGGGTGGACTACAAGAAATTAAATAGTTACATAGAGTCAGATGCTTACCCCATGCCTAGGACAGATGAGGCCCTAGTGCAGCTGGGTGGGGCTAAGTATCTTACAACCATTGATCTTACTAAGGGTTACTGGCAGGTGCCCTTGACTCCCAGTGCAAGAGAAAAGTCAGCCTTCGTGACTCCTTTTAGCTTGTATGAGTTCACAAAGATGCCCTTTGGGATGAAAAATGCCCCAGCAACTATCCAGAGACTGGTAGATCATATCCTAGTAGGAGCAGGAGGGTTTGCCCTTGCTTACCTAGATGATATTGCAATCTACAGCCATTCCTGGCAAGAGCACCTTTAACATGTCAGGGAGGTGCTGGGCAGACAACAGAGGGGAGAGTTGACCATTAGGCCCAGCAAATGTCAAGTGGGTATAGCAGAGGTCTCCTACCTGAGACATAGAGTGGGGAGTGATAAGATCAGGCCAGAACCTGCCAAAGTGGAAGCCATTAAGGCATGGCTTGCACCCGTTACCAAAAAGCAGATGAGGGCATTCTTAGGGACAGCAGGGTACTACAGAAAGTTTGTCCCCAATTATAGTAGTACCATAGCTACTCCCCTCACAGACCTCACAGACCTGACAAGGAAGAATAAGCCAGATAAGGTAGTGTGGACCACAGCATGTGAGCAGGCATTCCAGAAGCTTAAAGAAACTTTGGGAGGGCCCCCTGTGTTAGCTAGTCCAGATTACAGCAAATAATTTGTTGTAAAGGTGGATGCTTCAAACAATGAGGTGGGGGCTGTACTTATCCAGATTTCTTCAGAGGAAGAGGAGTACCCAGTGATTTATCTCAGTCATAGGCTCCAACCCAGGGAGGAATGCTATGCAGGTGTAGAAAAGGAATGTCTAGCCATAGTATGGGCACACTGCAGAAACTTCAGCCTTATCTGTATGGAAGAAAATTCACTGTAGTGACAGACCACAATCCCCTAACATGGTTAAACAGAGCCAGGCAGCAGAATGCCAAGTTGCTAAGATGGAGCCTAGGCTTGCAAGCATATACATCACTGCAGCACCACAGTGGTAGTAGCAATGCCAACGCAGATGGGCTCTCAAGACAGGGAATGGGGTAAGGTATACTCAGACCTAACCCTCTCAAGTAACGTTTCTCAAGGATCACTTGAAAAACTAGCTTGAGTTCCCTGGGGGGGGGGGGGGGGGGGATATGTGAAGGCTGCCAGCCTAGCTAGACAGAATTTTGTAGATAATTCTGCCGTTTGCAAATATTAATATAAGCCACAGTCTTGTTCTCTTAAATATGAAAAGACTGTATTGGATGTTGAACTGCAAAAATGTAACCACACTGCACTCTGCTGGAGGAAAGCTGATAAGTCAAGCAGTGTATAATTCTTTAATCTCAAAACTCGGAGTGGAGATGTCTAGATGAAGGAATTCTTCCTATTGTTTTGAGACCAGAGTCAATTGCTAGAATTTGCATGTGCAATGTCTTTTATTGCTGTGTTTTCTAACCAGGTGCAAGCTTATTAAGAAATGTAAATGTAGAGATTTTGTCAGTCTGGGAACCAGAGAATTGTTAAGAATGATGTAATCTAAAATGAGTCAGCAGGATGTATTATCAATTTAAAGGACTTTGAGAGAGAGAGATAATTTTGCATTTATCTTGAGCATCCAACTCACTAGCACTCTGCCTGTGCTCTTAGACTTTAGTGTCTCTCTTAGAAACAGCTAGGAACTAGGAGGATTAGACTAGCTTTCTTTACTGATGTCAGAACTATTCTACAATATTATTTTGAGCATTTTCCTGTGTCTGAACTCTCAACTAGAACTGTGTAGTAAGAAGTATTGTCTTGTGTTTTTATTATTAAACATTTTAAACATTTCAACTGTGGCTGTTTTGTGTAGAGATAATTTAAGCTCTAGAGTACATTGCATGTATATAGTGATACTGTACAACGCCAGTCCAAACAAGCCTTGCTGCTCAGTCACACTTACCATTTGGATAATAATATTGTACAGTAATAATTGGACACCCATTGGTAAGGGCCTTATTAGCAGCTGATATTAGCAGTTGATGACGGTGATTACTACCTTACAGCCTGGCAGGAAGGGACATAGTTGGAGAACCTGTGTCAGGCTTCCTCAGGAGTGTCTGTGTGTTTGTATATAACACATATCTTAAAGAGAGTGTGTATGTGTGTGTATGTCAGCTACTTGGGCAGGGACACGAAGCATTGGTTGGACAGAGAGGGTGCTGGAGATTTTAGCTTGACCTCTAGGCTGAGATCTGTACCCTATAGCTGTGCCAGTGGGGAGTCTTATTGGGGATCTGGAGAGAAAGGGAGAAACCAGCCCCAGACTGACTGTGATCTCTGTGTGTTCTTAAGGGAAATTCTACTTTACTGTGTGTGTATTTGTTATCCTTCTCAATGTGGATGCCTCTCACTGGTGTTAGTGGTGAGGATTGAGATTCCCTGATGACTAGGCTAGTGCACGGGCATCACAACTTCCATGTAGAAGTTTAAAGGTTACTGCACTTAATAAGTGAGCTCTGGCATTAACTAAAAGACACTGTTTTTATAATGTAACACAACCTTTGGGAAAAACCCAGTTCTCATGAATTACCACATCGATGGTAGTCCAATGAACACAGAAGGCATTATAAGAGATCTGAGAACACAGGTTGACAGCAACCTCTCTTTTGACCACTACATTGCCACTGTGGTCAGAAAAAAGTGCAGTTGTGTACACTTACCATAAATGTAGATGTTCGAGTGTATTCAATGTTGCAGTCATTACATTTGGGTAATCTGCTGGCAGGTTGCCCTCAGTCGGCCTGATTAACAAAGCCTTGTGTCCTGCATCGGTTGCTGTCCCTTCTTCCATGACGTCAGGTCGTCAGGGGTATAAAACATGCAGCCGACGCCATTATATCAGTTTTTCTTGCCACAGATGTCAGGTGCCCCACTAATGGGGAGCAAATAAAGACAAAAACACAAAGGTATACCTCCAACCAAAAGCAAATACACCAAAAAGGCTTTTAAGCATAGTAAAGGAAATGAGAGGTATAGTCAGAAAATCTAGGGGGCTGGAGGGTGGGTAGCCAGGACTGCAACAGTGAATACACTCGAACATCTTCATTTACTATACTATGTTCTTCATGTTTCACTGTTGCAGTCATTACATTTGGGTAGATTCCCAAAGCTATGGTTGGGAGGAGGAGTTTATACAGCATTAGGGCCAGTTATAAGGCCCTGCAAGACAGCAATGGCAAAGCCAGCTCTGGATTTAGAGAAAATTGGTAAATGATAGTGCTTGGTGAAAGTATATACAGAACTCCGGGTAGCAGCTTAACACCTCTGAGAAAGGCTGCGGAAGTAGATGCAGCCCTGGTGGAGTGAGATCCCCTGGGGGACAGGTTTTCCATGGTGCTTATAGCATAAATGAATGCAATGGCTTATCCATTTAGAAATGGTTTGTTTTGAAATAGCCCTCCCCTCTGCCCCTGCAGCACATGCTACCAGCAATTGTTCAGATTTTCTTCCAGATTTAGTCCTGTCCAAGTTAGTTGTCTGTGTACATCCAAGGAATGCAGAATCCATTCCCCTTTGTTCTGTGGATTGGGGAAGAAGGTTGGCAAATGAATGGACTGATTAAGAGCCACACTGGAAACCACCTTGGGCATGAAGGATGGATTGGTCCTGAGAGATACCCTGTCTGCATGAAAGATGATGAAAGGCTCCACTGCCATAAGGGCCTGTAATTCAGAGATCCTTCTAGCTGAAGTGATTGCTAAAAGGAAGGCTGTTTTCCAAGAAAGAAATTTTAAGTCTGCAGTAGCAGCTGGCTCGAAAGGTACAGTGAGTCTATCCAAAACAAAGTTAAGGTCCCAGGCAGGGGTAGGAGCTCTCCTGGGTGGCCTCAAGTTTTTTGCCCCTCTGAGATACTGCTTGAGCAGAGGATGAGAGAAGAGGGGTGGTTCTGTATTATAGTGAGCTGAAATAGCGGAGGCATGGATTTTAATGGAGGAAAAAGACAGGCCCTTGTGAAGCATCTCAGTTAAGTATTGCAAAACCTGAGGTAAATCGGGCGCTGCTGTGCTCATTCCTAAAGATTGGTTCCAGGCACAGAATCTTTTCCATTTGTCAGCATAAGATTTTCTAGTACTAGGTCTCCTCACCTCCAAGATGACATCCATCACAGGTTTGCTGAGGGATGATAAGGGTGAATTTTAAGTGATTAGCCAGGCTGCAAGGTTCAATGTTGGAAGCTGAGGGTGCAGAATTTGGTTCTCCTGGCAAGGCAGCAGGGAAGGGGTCTGAGGCAGGTGCCATGGAGATATTTGTGACACACTGCGCAGGACGGGGTACCAGTGTTGGCGCGGCCAGTCTGGAGCAATCAAAATCATCCTTGGTTTGTCCTGTTTGACTTTTAGTAGAACTTTGATGAGCAGAGGGGGAAAGGCGTTGACTGATAGGTTTTTCCAGTTGAAGGACAGAGCATCCACTTTCCAGTCTTATTTGTGGGGAGTACGTGTGCAAAACTTGTCCAACTGGTAGTTCTGGGGGGAGGCAAATAGATCTATGTCTGGGCACCCCCATTCGCTTGTCAACATGTTGAAAATCCGTGGTTCCAGTTTCCACTCGTGTGGGTCCATGAAGTTTCTGCTTAGTTTGTCTGCCAGTGTATTCAATTTTCCTGGCAGGAATTGAGGTTGTAGATGCATTTGGTAGTTCAAGGCTGTGTTCCACAATGCCATGGCTAGTCTGCAGAGGGGGTAGGAATGTGTACCCCCCTGCTTGTTTATGTACCACATAACCGTGGTGTTGTCTGTCTTTACCATTAGTTGTCCTGGAAGAATGCAGTCCTTGAAGGCTGTCAGAGCATTCCAGACAGCTAACATTTCTTTTTGATTGATATGTAGGTGCATTTGATTTCGGTTCCATTTGCCCTGAATGCACTTCTCTGCCAGGTGAGCCCCCCATGCATAGTCTGATGCATCTGTAGTTAGGGTTCGGGTGGCAGTAAGTAGCATGAATGGTAGTCCCTTGCTTTGGCGGCAGACTTCTGCCCACCATAGGAACTCTAGGCGTAGGCACGGTATGATAGGAATCATTGTTTCCAGGCTGTGACAATGTTGACTCCATAGACTTTTTAGATACCACTGTAGTTTCCTCAAATGCAGTCTTGCATATGGAATTAAAAGAATGCAGGAGGACATGAACTCCAAGGGCTTGCAGTATTTGTCTTGCAGATAGCAGGGTTTTTATGGCCACTTCTTTGAAGTAAGTTACCAAATGAATTTGCTTCTCTGGCGTGAGGAAACCCATCTGGGCAGTTGTATTCAAGCTTGCACCCAGGAATGTAATCTGCTGACAGGGTACCAGTTGTAAATTCTTTTCTTTTATGGTGTACCCCAGACAAGTTAAAACCCTTTTTACAAACGCCATATGATTTAGAAGTATGCCCTGGTTTTCTGCCTGAATTAGACAATCGTCCAGGTATGGGTATATTTGAATATTTCTTTGCCTGCAAAATGCAATAACTGGAGCCAGGCACTTTGTGAATACCCTGGGCACAGTAGACAAGCCAAAGGGCAGTGCAGAGAACTGATAATGCAAGTAGCCTGCTTTGAAGCATAGGTATCTTCTGCAAGATTCCCTGATTGGGATGTGCAGGTATGTTTCTTTTGAATCTAGAGTTGCCAACCAGGCATCTCTGCCTATCATAGGAAGTAACTGGTGAAGAGTCAGCATCTTGAATTTTGGAATCTCCAGAAAGGTGTTTTAGAGTAAACAGGTCCAGGATTGGACACCATGATTTGTCTTTTCTGGGTACCAGAAAAAGCCTGGAATAGAAACCTTGTCCCTTTTCCTCTTCTGGTACCAGCTGAATAGCCCCAATGCTTAAGAGGGAGAGTACTTATTTTTGAGCCTCTGCCCACTGATTTGGGGGCAGGTCTAGCCACCCGTTTGGTGTTAGCAATGTGTGGGAATGAAATCTGTATCCCTGGGACACTATATTTAAAACCCATTTGTCCTGGGTTATGAGTTCCCAGTTCTTTGCATGAAGAGCAATCTTTCACTCCAAAGGGGCGGTTAAAAGATAACTGCTTGGAAATTTTAAAAGGAAGTCATTGAGACTGTTTACTATAGTGGGATGTCTTGTTATTTCCAGATTTGGAAATGGAGGCCCCCCCACTGTTTAGTTCCGAGAGTCCCCTGAGACTGAAACCTGGGTTTTTTCTGTGTCTGGGTTTGGCTTGAGAGGATCTGGAAGGGGCTGGAAAGGACCAATTTTTAGTAGGCCAGTGCCTATTAAATCTTGGAGGTTACACTTGTAAGAAATCTAACAGTTTGCATAGATTTAGCTTTATCTTCCATCTTTTTTAGAACTTCTTCAGCCTTATTGCCAAACAGGCAATCAAGGAGCATCCAACAATTTAGCTTTCACATGATCAGGCAAAGATTGCTCCTTAAGCCAAGCATGCCTTCTAAGCACAGACCCAGTAACAGCAGCCCTGCAGGAGGCCTCTAAAGAATCAAAACCACATTGCAAAGTATGTTTTCCAACTTGTTCAGCAGAATGCATTAAATCCTGTACTTCTTTATTTTCGACACAAGTCAGGAATCAACATCATTTTCTGTTTAAGCTGTCCAATAATATGCTGTTGATATTTTAACATATGAAATTGGCAGCTTAAAGCTCTGATTGCCAAGGTTGCAGAAGTATAAACCTTTTTACCCCATCTATCCAGCGCCCTGGAGTCTCTATCTGAAGGGGTAGGATTTTTAGCAGTAGAAGCCTTAATGCCCTTGGGTCCCTGAGAAATGGTTTCTGGATCTGCAACAGAATTTTTGAAAAGGAACTTGTGGGACTCAGGAACCCTGTAGTACCTGTCAGGTTTACTAGGAGTCGGAGGCAGGGAATCAGGGGCCAAACTGGATTCCAAGAACACATCATCAACAATGTCTAGTACAGGAGGTATAGCCAAAGGCCTATGCTGAGGTAGGAGGAGGAAATCCCTAAGCCTTTTTTTTAGTCAGAAAATTCCTGGCTTTCCCAGTGGAAATAATCCATTAAAGTATGTAAAGTTTCCCAAAAAGAAAAATCCTCAGGAGGGGAAGCAGAGGGAATGGAATCCTCTGCATCAGAATCCTCATAAGTAGGTATGGACAAATCCAGGTCATTAGAAGAGTCAGAAGAAACAGTATTCTGATCAGAAGATTCATAAGCAAACTCAGCCCTAGGCCACTTGGGGGGGGGGGTTGACTACCCCTGATTAGAGTTACTAGATCTTCAGCCATTTTTATCATTTGTTTTTTAGGCATAGGGGCCTGAGCGTCGATTTTTTACACATGGATCGAGATTCAGGCCTTAGTAATGAAGGAGGTGTCGTTTTAATATGCAAGTCTGTAGGCCTGAATACACCCTCAGAAGCCGGTGCCTGCGCAGCGGCTTCGGACCCATCCAAGGTAGAGACATCCGTGGGTTCCATAGTTGAAGTATCTCGCAGCATACCAGACTCTGAATGGGTCTCAGTAGAGGCCTGTGAATCAAAAGTAGCGGGTATCAGGGGCTGCAAAAGCGTCTCACTGAGTACCGGCGAACTGGCGACTGGCTTAGGAGAAGCGTCGTCGACAGTTGTGGACCTCGACGGCCTGTCTCTTATCTTTGTGCTTTTTCAGAATCCCAGTAGTTGGATGGCTAATCGACGACATTTCTGGATAATTAAACCTAGAACCGAAATAATGAGAGACAAAAATATAACGATGATGGACAGTGCACGCTGATTAAATAAAGCAGAAAACCGACAAAGGTAAGTCGTGGTCAGGGCTTAGAAAAGGAATACAGTACGAATGAAAATCTTTATGAGGTATTTGCTTTCCACAAGTAATGCAATTATTAAATTTTACTGATATCGGTAAGGAGCAAGAAAAGTTTCCCCAATGGGGTACTTAGCTTTAAGTTGAAGACTTCGGAGCTGAAACTCGAACACTAAAATTTCAGGAGTCGGCCGACAGACACTTGCGAACTGCTTCTGCTTCGGGCACCGCACAGCAAGAAAGTCTGATGTAATGGCATCGGCTGCATATTTTATACCCCCCTGACATCATGGAAAAAGAGACAGCAACTGACGCAGGACTCAAGACTTTGTTAATCAGGCTGACTGAGGGCAACCTGCCAGCAGATTACTCAAATGTAATGACTGCAACAGTGAAACACGAAGAACATCCTATGTGGCACATCTCATTACTAAGGGTTTTGCATTCAGGAGGAAAGAGGTCATTATCTCCCTCTACTCTTCCCTCATTAGGCCAATATCGAGTACTATGTCCCATTTGGCATGTACCTCACTAGACACCTGCAACAACTGGAAAGGCCGCAAAAGTACCTCACAAAGAGGATCCTAGGCCTTAAACACTTGGCCTACAGTGGATATGAAAAGTGTACACACCCCTGTTAAAATGCCAGGTTTTTATGATATAAAAAATGAGACCACAATAAATCATTTCAAAGCTTTTCCCACTTTTAATGTGACCTATAACTTGTACAATTCAATTGAAAAGCAAACAAAACTGTTAGTGGAAAAAGTATAAAAAAAATAGAAAACGTACAATAATCTGGTTGCATAAGTGTGCACACCCTTAAACTAATACTTTGTTGAAGCACCTTTTGATTTAAATTACAGCATTCAGTCTTCTTGGGTACATAGCAGCAATCAATTAGAGAGACTTTGATTAACCCCAAATAAAGTTCAGCTGTCCTAGTAGGATTTTCCTAACATTTACTCAGTTACCTGCTACAGCAAAATCCATGGTTCACAGAGAGCTTACGAACCATCAAAGGGATCTCATTGTTGAAAGGGATCAGTGAGGAGAAGGGTACAATAAAATTTCCATAGAATTGGATATACCATGGAACACAATGAAGACAGTCAACAAAAAGTGGAGAAAATATGAGGCAACAGTGACGTTGCAAAGAACTGGACGTCCCTCCAAAACTGATGAAAAGACAAGATGAAAACTGGTCAAGGAGGCTGCCAAGAGACCTACAGCAACACTGAAGGAGCTGCAGGAATTTCCGGAAAGTACTGGCTGTGTACTACATGTGACAATCTCTCGTATTCTCCACATGTCTGGGCTATGGGGTAGTGTTGCAAAATGGAAGCCTTTTCTTACACAGAAAAATATCCAGGCCCAGCTAAAATTTGCAAAACAAAACATCAAGTCTTCTAAAAGCATGTGGAAAAATGGGTTATGGTCTGATGAGACCAAGGTTGAACTTTTTGGCCACAATTCCAAAAGGTACGTTTGGTGAAAAAAACACTTTGAATCACCAAAAGAACACCATCCCCACGGTGAAGCATGGTGGTAGCAGTATCATGCTTTGGGGTTGCTTTTCTTCAGTTGGATCTGGAGCTTTAGTCAAGGTGGAGGGAATTATGAACAGTTCCAAATAAAAGTCACTTTTGGCCCAAAACCTTCAGGCGTCTGCTAGAAAGCTGAAGATGAACAGGAATTTCTCCTTTCAACATGACAATGACCCCAAGTATACATCCAAATCAACAAAAGAATGGATTCATCAGAAAAAAAAAAGAAGTTTTGTACTCACCATAACATTCCATGTGAGTTGTTCATCTCACCTTCATTCTTACTGATGGGTTCAGAGCCGATCCTCTGCTCCAACTCGGCCAACTGGAAAAGCTCGAGGCCAACCCCCTAACCCATGATGCACCCTGATCTTACCTCAGATCTTGTTTGCTGCCAACTGACTACCTACTAGTATTAATATGCCACTCAGAGCTGGATAAGAGACAATGCACCATATAATAAAGGTGACAGACCTCAAGCAGACTGGATGGGGGTTGGAGGGTGGGACATAAGAATGAAGGCAAGATAAAAAACTCACATGAAACGCTATGGTGAGTACATAACTTCTTTATGTGAAGTTGTTCTATCTCACCGTTCATTCTTACTGATGGGTAGCATCCCAAGCACCATCTTTCTCGGGTGGCTCAGGGAAGAATATTCCTCAGAAAGTACAGTTTTGTACCTACCATAAATGTAGATGTCCGATAGATATGCAACTGCAGTCCTTACATATGGGTTGTCCTGCCTCAGGCAGCCCTCAGTCGGCCGGATTCCAAAGTCTGGGTCCGATGTCGGCTGATGTCGCCTCCTCCCCGACGTCAGAGCTGCAGGGGTACAAAAGTATCAGCCGACGCCATCTTTCTCAGTGTTTATTGCCCCAGATGCCAGGTGCCCTCCAAGGAAGGCTAAAATTAGAATTGGATAAAAAAATTCCAGACATACACAATAGCAATAAACAGATACACCATAACGGATATCCCCAGCTAAGTATAAAAGGAGGAAAGTGGACCCAATGCACAGAGGGGAAGGAGGGAGGGAAAACCTGACTGCAGTTGCATATCTATCGGACATCTACATTTATGGTAGGTACAAAACTGTACTATGTCCTTCAAGAATGCAACTGCAGTCCTTACATATGGGTTGAATATCATAGCCAAGCTGGGGGTGGTAGGCTCTAAGATAAGGATGGTGTAGCTAAAACGCCCTGCAGGACTGCCGAAGCAAAGCCTGCTCGGGATCTGGAATATAAAGGCAGGTTGTAGTGCTTGGAAAATGTATGCATGGAGCTCCATGTAGCAGCTTCTAGAATGTCCTTTGTAGCCACCCCTCTTAGGAAGGCTGTGGAGGTGGCTGTAGCTCTGGTGGAGTGTGGTCTGACATTGGCTGGCACGCCCTTTCCATGGTAGGAATAACAAAATCTGATGCAATGTCCAATCCATTTTGAAATTGTTTGCTTGGAAATTGCTTTTCCTTGTACTCCAGAAGCGTAAGCTACAAATAGTTGGTCAGACTTTCTGTTGGTCATTGTTCTGTCCAAGTAGTAGCGCAGTTGTCTGTGAATGTCCAAAGTGTGCAGCAGCTTTTCTCCCCTTTATTTTGAGGATTGGGGAAGAAAGTAGGCAGGTGAATTGCTTGATTCAGAGACACCCTGGATATCACTTTTGGCATAAAAGAAGGATTGGTTCTTAAAGAAACCCTGTCCTGATGAAAAATGAGGAATGGAGATACTGCCATGAGGGCCTGTATCTCCGAAACTCTCCTTGCTGAGGTTATTGCCAACAGGAAAACTGTTTTCCGGGAAAGAAATTGTAATTCTGCAGATGCTGCTGGCTCAAAGGGAGGAAGAGTTAATTTTTCCAACACGAAACTGAGGTCCCATGCAGGCACTGGTGGTTTTCTGGGAGGCTTGATATTCTTTACCCCTCTTAGAAATTGTCTTAGCAAAGGATGTGAACACAGGAGGATTGGTGTTGTATCTTGCTGAAATTGCTGGAGCGTGTATTTTTATGGAAGAATATGAAAGTCCATTATGCAGCATGTCTGCCAAGTATTCCAATATCTGTGGAATGTTCATTACTGATGCATCCTGTCCCTTGTTGGTATTCCAGATGCTGAAACTCTTCCATTTGGCCGAATAAGCTTTTCTGGTGGAAGGTCTGCGTGCTTCCAATAATATCTGTTGAACTTCCTTGGAGAAAGAGATATGTGGAGAAATCATGGGACCCTCCAAACTGTCAGCCGCAGAGTTTGCAGGTTTGGATGAACCGTCCTGTAATTGTGCTGAGTCAAGAGTGGAGACCATAGAGGCAGGGTCCACGGTTTGGTGCAAGTTATGCTCCTTAGTAGTGGGTACCAGTGCTGTCTTGGCCAATCTGGAGCTATTAAGATGCCTTTCGGTTGTTCTGCTTTGATCTTCAGTAACACCTTGGTCATCAATGGTAGAGGTGGGAATGCATAGATTTTTAGAGAGTTCCAGCTGAATGAGAGAGCATCTATTTTCCAGGCTTGTGGATGATGTGACCTCGTGCAGAACTTTTTCAGATGATGATTGAGGTGGGAGGCAAAGAGGTCTACGTCCGGCCTCCCCCATGCAGAAGTTATTTGTGCAAAAATGTCTGGATGCAACATCCATTCGTATGGATCCAGGGTGTTTCTGCTTAGACTGTCCGCTAGAACATTGTCCCTGCCCGGAACAAACTGGGATTGTAGCTGTATGTTCAGTTTCAGGGATTTTTCCCAAAGAGTCATTGTTAGTCTGCAAAGGGGGTAAGAATGAGTACCCCCCTGCTTGTTTATGTACCACATAACAGTGGTGTTGTCTGTCCTTATTAGTAGGTGACCTTGCTGAAGATATTTTCCGAAAGCCTCGATTGCATGCATTACTGCTAACATCTCTTTTTGATTGATGTGCAGATGTACTTCCTGGGGAGTCCATTGCCCTTGAATACATCTGCCCTCCATGTGCGCCCCCCCATCCATGGTCTGAGGCGTCTGTTGTAATGGTTTGGCTTGTTTGAGGCTTGTTGAAAGGCATACCTTTGTTTAACTGGCTTGCTTGGGCCCACCACAAAAATTCCCTTTGTAGACATGGGATGAGTGGGATAACTGCTTCTAAGTTGTGGCTGTGTTGAGACCATAAACGTTTTAGGTACCATTGTAGTTTTCTCATGTGTAGTCTTGCCAGTGGAATCAGTAGAATGCAATATGCCATGAAACCCAGGGCCTGCAGGATTTTTCTTGCAGTCATCTGGGTGAGCTTTGCTAGGCTTTTGAAATAATGTGGTAGTTGTTCTTGCTTCTCTTCTGTGAGGTAAGCCATTTGAGATTCTGTGTCTAGTTTGGCTCCTAGAAAAGTTATTTGTTGGGATGGCAGTAGTCTTGATTTTTGTAAGTTGACTGTGTATCCCAAAGCCTGCAGTAAGTGAATGACATAATTCAAGTTTTTTGTCAAGGCTTGCTTGCTGTCTGCTTGTATAAGGCAGTCGTCCAGGTAAGGGTATATTTGTATCCCCTGGAGTCTGCAATGTGCAATTACTGATGCCAGGCATTTCGTGAATACTCTGGGCGCAGTAGATAAGCTAATGGGCAATGCTGAGAATTGATAATGCTCTGACCCTGCAAGATATCTGAGGTATCTTCTGCAACTGTGTCTGATTGGGACATGCAGGTATGCCTCCTTGAGGTCCAGAGTAACCAGCCAAGACCCCTTGCCCAGCATGGGAAGGAGTTGCTGTAGCGTCAGCATTTTGAATTTTGGTACAATGAGAAAGGTATTTAGAGCGGACAAGTCCAGTATAGGTCTCCATTGCTTATCTTTTCTTGGAACAAGGAACAGTCTTGAGTAAAATCCCTGGCCTTGTTCGTGAGGAGGAACATTTTCTATTGCTTTGATTTGTTTCAGCTTTGAAATTTGTTCGAATGCCTCTGCCCTTTGATTTTGTGGCAGGTTTGGCATGCCTTGCCTTGTTGGTAACGTATGGAAGTGGAACCTGTAGCCTTGGTCTATTATGTCCAGAATCCATTTGTCCTTTGTTAAAATGTGCCAGTTTTCTGAAAATAAGGATAATTTTCCGCCTAAAGGTGCTTCTCTTTGAGCCTTGGTCGGCGATGTCAAAGGCAAGTCATTGTGATTGTCCCTGTGGGGCAGGGGAAGTCCCCGCGCCACCTCTCTGATTAGTCGGTTGCCATTAGCGTCCCCGGTAGGAGCCTCTGTATTGCCCTCTTCCTCGGCCACGCCTGTTTTTTCCCCTTTGAAATTTGTCAGTGTCCGGAAAGGACCAATTCTTAGAAGGCCAATTCCTGCTGAACCTAGGAGGCTGAACCTGGAGGAAATCCTTGACTGTTTGCACTGATTTAGCCTTTTCCTCAATTGACTTCAACACATCCTGAGCATTAGTACCACATAGCTTGTGCTTTTCCAGGGGTGCATCTAGAAGTTTTGCTTTAACATGATCTGGTAATGGCTGTTCCTTTAACCATGCATGTCTATGTATGACGGCCCCTGTCATAGCTGCCCTACATGAAGCTTCCAATGCATCATATCCACACTGAAGAAAATGGTTGCTAACCTGCTGTGTATTGTAAACCACATCCTGCAAGGCCTTCCTATCTAAAGGCTCAGGAGAAGCTAACTTTTTCTGCAAATCATCCATCAAGAAATCCTGATACTGAAACATATGAAAAAGGCAATTGAGGGCTCTCATAGTCAGTGTGGTTGAGGTATAAACTTTTTTGCCCCACCTCTCCAGGGACCTAGCTTCCCTGTCTGAGGGCAAGGGATTCTTGGCTGTGGATGTAGTCACCCCTTTGGGCCCCTGGGAAATTGTTTCTAGATCAACAGCATGGGCCTTAAAGAAATGTTTATGAGTTTCAGGAACCCTGTAGTATCTGTCCGGCTTGACAGGAGCAGGAGGGAGAGAATCAGGAGAAGCACTCGAATCTGAGTACACATCATCCAGAACATCAAGCACTGGAGGGATTGCTAAAGGCCTGTGTTGTGGTAGCTTAAGGAAGGTACGAAGCTGCTTCCTGGAATCGGAGTATTCCTGGCCTTGCCACTGAAAGTGCTCCCTCATGGAGTGAAGAACTTCCCCAAAAGAAATATCCTCAGGAGGGGAGGCAGAGGGGATTGAATCCTCTGCATCAGAATCCTCGTAGGCCTGGAAGGACTCTTCCTGGGTATCAGAGTGATCAGAGTCACCAGAGGCTTCATCTGAAGAAAGGGGGTCAGTATGCCCAACCCTGGGCCTTTTGTCAGAAGGTGGCTGAGATCCTCTTTCAGGATGGGCCTGGGAGCCTCTGATTAAGGAGATTAAATCTGCAGCTAAAGACATGATTTGTTTATCAGTAGTGGGCTGAGGCAGAGCTTTAGGAGGGTGAGACTTAGCCTGGCTAGCAGCCTTAGCACGTGTGTAGGCCTTGATAGACATAGACATAGGGGGCCTAGTTGCCCCACGTGCTGGAGTAACCCTGTCCACTGGTATGGTCTCCGGTAAATCTTGGGCTTCAGAATCTGGAGGAAAATCAACCACCGGCACCGGCGCAGGCTCCGGGGCCGGAGTGATCGGTAAAGCGGTGTCGGTCCAGAGCGGTGGAAGAACCACCTCAGAAGAGGCCGATGCACTCGCGGTAATTTTTGGCGTGGAGTCGGTGGAAGTCGCAGGCCGAGGATGTCGGTCCTGGTCCTTCTGTTTTTTTGGAAATATGAGTTGTCGGTTGTTCCGACGGCATGGTATAGGAGAATTTGTTGCCAAAAAAGTCTTCAGCAAACTCTGCCCGGCGCCTGAGTGTGCGCTTACTGAAGCAAGCACAGGCGGCACAGGCCGAGATGTCGTGGTCTGGGCCAAGGCAGGGGAGGCAGTAAGAATGGAAATCCTTATGAGGTATTTGTTTACCACAAGACAAACAGTTATTAACTTTTTCATTTTTTTCTGACATTGGCTGAGGCAAGAAAAAGATCCCCAACGGGGTACTTAGCTTTTTTGATGACTTCGGATACGAAAAACACAGGAGCTGACCGACCGGCACTTGCGAACTGCTTCTGCTTCGGGCACCGCGCGGCAAGAAAGACTGAGGAAGATGGCGTCGGCTGATACTTTTGTACCCCTGCCACTCTGACGTTGGGGAGGAGGCGACATCAGCCGACGTCAGACCCAGACTTTGGAATCCGGCCGACCGAGGGCTGCCTGAGGCAGGACAACCCATATGTAAGGACTGCAGTTGCATTCTTGAAGGACATCTGTGGAACCAAAGGAGGTCCTGTCCCTGAAGGCCTTGTCTGCTTTGTAATGAGTGATAAAGGTATGAGGTCTTGACCAGGTAGCTGCTGCACAAATAGAATCTAACAGTAACCTTGCAGAAAAAGCCAATGAGGTTGAAACAGCTCTAGTAGACTGGGCCTTTATTTTCTGAATTATAAATGAAGGAAATGCAATCTGATAGCCATCTTGACAAGGTTACTTTTGTCACTGGGGCACCCTTTTTCGACTCCGAAAAAGAAACAAAGAGCTGATCCGTTGATCTGAATTGTTTTGTTCTATCTAGATAAAATCGGAATTGTCTATGAACACAAAGTTTGTGCAGCATGTGTTCCATCCTACTTGTGTATTTAGGAAAGGAAACAGGCAACTCAATGGATTGGTTAAGATTTGTCTCTGAACAAACTTTTGGTAAAAAGGAAAGATTAATTCTGAGCGAAACTCTGTCATTATGAAAAATCAGATAAGGAGGTTTGATGGTCAAGGCTTGCAACTCAGAAATCCTCCGAGCAGAAGTAATAGCCATCAAAAATATAGTCTTCCATAAAAGGAATTTCAAATGACAGGACAAAGCTGGTTTGAAAGGAGGTAATATAATTCTAGAGAGAACAAAATTTAGATTCCATAGCATGGCTGGAGCTCTAGTTGGTGGTCTCAAGAAAGGCTTTAGAGAGTCGATGTGACTTGATATTCGAACCTCGGAAGCCAAGATGAAAGTATGAGATTGCTGCTAATTGAACTCTGATGGTAGCTGCAGCAGCTCCTTCGTTGAAAAGTTTAGTCAAATTCCAATATAGATGGGATCGGAGCTAGGTAGGCATCATCATCATTCTAAGATGCCCATATTGAAAATCTCTTCCATTTGCTGATATAACTTTCTGGTGGATGATTTATGAGAGGATGTTATAATATATGGGGCCTCCGTTGAGAGGTTGTAAACCCTGGCTACTGTTGGAAATGGAGCAGCCAAGCTGTCAGTTTGAGTGAATGAAGAGAAGGATGAAGAGCCCCTGATGAATGGGTCAGCAGATCCAGAACTGGGTCCAGGATCCAGGGTTCTTCTAAGAGATGAGGCTGGAGGAAGGGAAACCAAATTTGCCGAGGCCAGTAAGGGGCTATTAAGATTATGGTCCTTCCCAGAGACTTTGCTTTCGGTAATACTTTGGGTATCAGAGGGAAGGGAGAAAAGGCATAAAGGGGACCCAGGGGCCAATTGTGCACCAGTGCATCCCTTGGGGCATCGCTCGGCAGGGGGATCAGAGCAAAGTAGCTGCTGCATTTCGTGTTTGTTGGGGTTGCAAAAAGACTGTAGCAAGGCTGGCCCCACCTGCAGAATATCCGTTCCGCTACTTGTTTCTTTAGGGACCACTCATGAGGCAAAAGAATTGCCCTGCTTAGCTCGCCTGCTATCACAATGGATCTCCCCAGGATGTGCATTGCTATCAGAAAGCACTGGGTGGAATTTGTCCAGTGCCATACTCTCAGGGCCTCTCGACACAGGGGGCAAGATTTGGTTCCTCCTTGTTTGTTTATGTACCAGACCACTGACATGTTGGTCTGAATTGCAATTGTTCCTGGAGGTTCATAAGTTCATAGATTAGTACTAGGCTAACTGCCTCTGTGGGCCATTTTCAGCCTAGCGAATTACCCCATGTGAGAATCAAACCCTGCACCTTATGTTTGTAAGGTAAACAACTTAATCATTTATGCCAACCCCCCACCCCTAGAGAGTCTTGAAAGGACTGCAATGCTAGAAGTACTGCTCTCATCTCCAGTACATTTATATGCAGATGAACCTCGTGTTTCTTCCACGTGCCTTGAGATGTTCTTCCCTGATAATGCTCCCCCTCACCCCATCAAAAAAGCGTGGTCACCGTGGCTATGGGATTGGGTAGAACGAATGGACGGCCCCAAGTTACCTGTTGAGACGTCAGCCACCACTGAAGGTACTTCTTGCATGTATTCATTATGATGATTTGGTGTGACATTGGAAGTTCCTGAAAGGACCATTGAGAGAATAGCAGCCATTGCAGAACTCACATGTACAATCCAGCGAGGGGAATGGCTATAAAATCGCTGCCGCCATTGATCCTAGCAATTTGAGTACCATTGAGACTGGAGCTTTTGTCCTTGGAAGCAAGGCTAATATTTGTTTTCGTAAGAGACAAACTTTTTCTGGAGGCAGACTTAATATCATTGAAACTGTGTTTAGTTCTGCTCCTATAAAGACGGTCTGTTGCGATGTCGATAAGGCAGATTTTTCTGAGTTGATGGTAATCCCCAATTGATTGCAGAGATTTAAGGTTGTGTCCCTCGCCTGAATGAGTTGATGTTTGGTGGTGGCAGTTAGGAGCCAGTCTAGATATGGAAACACCTGGAATCCCAAATGTCTCAGGTGAACGATGACTAATGCCATACATTTGGTGAACACTCTAGGGGCTGTAGTGAGACCAAAGGGCAAAGGCTCCCAGCCGGAAGCATAGATGATCCCTGGATGGCCTGTCCATCTTTATGTGGTAGTACGCATCCTGAAGATCTATAGAGCACATCAAATTGTCTTTCCCCAGAAAAGGGAGTACTGACTGAAGCGTGACCATCTGGAACTTCATCTTTTTTACTGACTTGTTTAGTCTGCTGAGGTCCAGAATAGGTCTCCAGTCCCCCGTTTTCTTTGGAACTAAAAAGAACCTTGAGTAAGTTCCAGATCCCCTCTGTTCTGCTGGGACTGGCTGGATGACTCTCTTCTCCAGCAACCTTTGGACCTCTAAGGCTGCTTGGTCCCTGTGACTGGGTGGAATGTCTGGGATTTTCTTTACTAGAAGGGGTGAAGTGGCAAAGGGAATTGAGTATCCTCTGGAGATTATACTTTGTACCCAGCTGTCTTTTGTTATTTTTAGCCAGGTGTCTAGGTACAAAGAAAGGCGTCTCCTGACTGCCTTTAGAGATGAACAGTCAGGCCTCCTTTCAGGAGCACTGATATGGCTTGCCAAAGAACTGGTCTCTGTTGCCCTGGTTCTGCGGACCCCCTCTCCCATGTGGGCGACATCTTCCATTATTACCCCCTCATCTGCCTCTAGAGGGGGTTTCACCATGAGTGTTCTGGAAAGATCCTAGAGATTGACGGAACCATATCTTTCCACCCCCCCCCCCTTTGGGGTAAGGTCTATTTGAAGTAGAATAACGTACTCCAACGGTAGACAAGGTCTTTCAGTCTTTTTCAGTCCTGGTAAGTATTTCCTTTACCTTTGATCTGAAAAGGGACGAACCGTCAAAGGGGATCTTAATGAAGGAAGACAAAGGTTTCCACAAAGGAACATAAGCACATCCAGAAATGTCTCCTGAGAGCGATTCCTGTACCCACTGCTCTGCTGGTACTATCAGCTGCATATGACAACAGACGCATGGATGAGTTCACAATCGAATAAGAGTGGAGAGCTGGGAAGTTACCTTGTCCGAAACCTCCGCAGCTACTGAACCCTGCAGGATGTCTCCTAGCTCCTTCAGGAGATCCCTTTGTAAACTAGTGAAATGTGTGAGGTAGTTCAGCGATTGAAGGACAAAGGCCGCTGAACTAAACATACGCTTCCCATATCTGTCCACAATCCTGGATTCTCTATAAGGAGGATGAACGGATGAAGAAGTCTCTGATAATTCCTTCTTGGTGGCTGCTGCCACCACCATAACATCAACAGGTACTCCTTTAGTAAGATAAGCTCTATCTTGAGGGCAAGTTATAAATTTATTAGGCTTCCTGGGTACAGGCTTTGTGGTATTTGGGGACTCCCATACCCTTTAAGTGAGTAATTTAAGCAACTCAAAGGGTGGAGAAACCCAAGAGGTGGAGGGTTGAGACCCGAAAGCCTTCAGGAGGACTGACTCATCATCAGAAGGGTTAAGGGATTTCCGGGTCTATATCAGAACATCGAAGTATTAAAACTACGAATGTTCTGATATCAAACACTATTCAGCGAACGCTAAGAATAGTGAAGCTGCAGAACAGCGAATTCTTTCCTCGGGAAAGAATTCGGTTGGCTGTTTCTGTGGCTTCGCTATTCTTAGCGCTGTGGTGAAAAGTTACGGGTTTGGTTCAGGTAAGTGCGATTCTTTGTACGTTAGGGTTAGGGGCAGGTTAAGTGAGTTAGGGTTAGAGCACAGGTTAGGTGAGTGTGCGATAGTGACGGACCTTAGGGTTTCGGTTAAGGTAAGTGGGTAGATAGTAGTGTATGTTTAGTTTAGTGTAGCGTTAGATGTAGGAATTTAAGTGTATGTATGTGGTTGCTGTTTGTTTGATGTGCTTGTGTTGTGTGTATGTGTTTTGGACCAGCAAATTTTTTCCATGGGAAAAATTTGCTGTTGTGAATGTGCAATATTTTCATGTTTAGATGTTTTGGGGCTGATGAAACAGAGTTCGCTATTTTCATCTTTCGATAACATGACATAAACACGGATTAACAGCCACCCCTCTGTTTAAGAATTTCTAAGATATCTGCAAATGAGATATCTTCTGAGGGGGACCGTGGGGACCCTTCTGACTCATCCAACTCAGTACCTAAAGTGACAGACTCCTGTAGAGAGTCCAGATGTTTCCTCTTGCAAAGTCTCTTCCTAGGCACCTCTTCAGTGGGAGCTTCTGGAGAGGTCTCAGAAGAACATGGCTCACCCAATAGGGCTTCCTGAGGCTCAGGATCTCTACACTTTAATGGAGTGTGTGATGAAGAGGCAGACACTGGTGCTTTCAGGGAGGGAGCTGCGGGAACTGGTGGAGTGGTCATCGGGGTGGACAAAGCCCTCTTCATAGCCTCGAAGGCCCCTCGGTCCTGACGAGAGGATTCACTTGGATCCGAAGATTCGATGGAAACTGTCTGTGCCGGTACGGAGGTCACCGAGCCAGACGTCAGGGCCAAACTCACTCGAGCTGAAGCCCCGAGAGGTAAAGTCGGCACCAAGTCGGTCCTACTATCCTCCCTGGACCCGACCGGTGAGTGTAGGCTCCGAGATACTTCGGACGAAGCCATAGACATCAGGGCAGTCGGGGCCAAAAAGCCTAAAGTAGGTGTCAGTCCCCAGGGTTCCACGATCTTCAGTTCCAAGCTCTCCGGCTCCGAAACTTCTGTGCAGATCAGAGGATGAACAGATGCTGGGGGAACTAAAGTTGGCTCCGAAGCCCCCTGGGTCGGTACCGATAACATTTTTGCCAGTGCCAGTATCTGTAAAAGCTTCTTCACCACTCGGTCCACATCCAAATCAGACAGTCTACTTGAAGCCCGTGAAGAATGTGACAAAGCCACCGATTGTAAAATGGGAGACCTTAATGTAGGAGATACCGGCTCCAAGGAGGGGGACCGGCTCCTAACCATAACGACAGCTGGTTCCGAAGGCTGTGGAACCGATGTTGAAGCTTTACTAGACTCATCGGTTCTGAAGGCTTTTTGGAATGCTTGTCACTCTTATCCAGTGACTCTTGGAAAGAGGATTTTAACAGACCCTTATCCATGAGTTTTCTTTTCCTCTCATGCAACACTCTGGTGCTAAAAGAGTGGCATATAGCACAGCTTTCCTGCAGGTGTACCTCACCCAAACAGTAGACACAGTCAGTATGCCCATCAGTGACAGACATTTTTTGCCCACATCTTGGACATTTTTTGAAGTCAGACTTGGCATTTTCCTTCTCCTGATGAGACGTAGTATCAAAAACAAATATTCACAAGTACAAAGGCAAACACTAACAATAACAATTCACAGCAAATATGCCCTGTAAATAAGAGGGCTCTAACAGTAATATCCATACTAAACCAACTATTAAAGCCTTGTAAAAAAAGGCTCAGAGAATTTAGCTATGAAAATAAATTTTAGCTAAGAAAAACTATCTGCCCTGTAAAAAAAGAAGGGTACTAATTTAACAAATAACACACACAATGTAATGCTATAGACAGGGAAAAAAAAGGCCTAAAAACATGGACACTAATATCTAATTATTAATATTAGTATAAGTTTACACTAAGTTAAACTATGTGCCCTGTGAAAAAGAAGGGCTCTAATTTAGTAGAAACACACACTCAATATGATCCTAAAGATAGAGAGAATAAAGGCCTAAAAACACAGCCACTAATACCTCAGTAATCTAACTATAGACTTAAACTGAGCTAGAGATAGGGAGAAAAAAAGGAGTAAAAAGACGGCCACTTATATCTAACTATATTATCTATTGTCTAAACTATCTAAATCACTAACTAACAGGCTAAGCTATTTAAAACAGTTATATATCAGAAAAAAATAAAGTTATTCACTGGCCAGAGCTGGTGAACATATGATCAAGTTGCTGCGGCAAATGAGATCTGGGGGAAGATCAGGGTGCATCATGGGATAGGGAGCTGATTGAAGACCTCGAGCTTTTGCAGTTGGCCAAGTCAGAGCAGAGGATCGGCTCCGTACCCATCAGTAAGAATGAATGGTGAGAGAGAACAACTTCACATTTAAAGTTTTGAAATGACCCAGCCAGAGCCCAGACCCAAATCCAATAGAAAATCTGTGAGGTGACTTGAAGAGGGCTGTGCACAAGAGATGCCCTTGCAATCTGACAGATTTGGAGTGCTTTTGCAAGGAAGAGTGGGCAAATATTGCCAAGTCAAGATGTGCCATGCTGACAGACTACCACCAAAGAAGACTGAATGTTGTAATTAATCAAAAGGTGCTTCAACAAAGTATTAGTTTAATGGTGTGCACACTTATGCAACCAACTTATTGTACGTTTTTTTTATTTTTTTATATTTTTTCCCCTAACAGATTTGTTTGTTTTTCAATTGATTTGTACAGGTTGTAGGTTACATTAAAGGTGGGAAAAGTTTTGAAATGATTTATTGTGGTCTAATTTTTTATATATCATAAAAACCTGGCATTTTAACAAGGGTGTGTACACTTTTTATATCCACAGTATATGGACAAAAAACTCCAACTAGTCTCTGTCTCAGATCGCCTACTTAGAGGCGATTTCTGCTTGACTTACAAAGCCATGTCTGACCCAACTCAGTTAGAAATGCTGCATCTAAAGAAATCCCAATCCCTCCTCACCACATGCTCCAGAGACCTCAACCTCATTACCGCAATCAACAGAATGTGCTGGAGGGACAGGTTGATAACCCAGAGACTGCCCATGCTATGGAATAGACTTCCCATACATGTCAAACAGAGCACCTCACTGGCCCTCTCCAAGAGAAATCTTGATGAGTGCATGGGAAAGTACAGTTGTGTACCTACCATAAATTTAGATGTTCGAGTGTATTCACTGTTGCAGTCATTACTCTTGGGTTATATCCTGATGGCAGGCTACCCTCAGTCGGCCAGAATTCCAAAGTCTAGGTCAGGCGTCGGTTGCTGTCACCTCTTCCCTGACATCAGTACGCCAGGGGTATAAATGATGCAGCCGTCATTTTCTTTAGTTTTTCTTGCCCCAGATGTCAGGTGCCCCCAAATTGGTAGGCTGAAAAATATGCCAATAAAAAATGCATGCACAAAAATAACATTTCCTTCATCTACAAGCAAATACACCAAAAAGGTTGTATAGGATGGAGAAGTGCAGATAAGTCCCAGCAAAGAAAAGGGGGATGGTGGGGGGATGGTGGGTGGGTAACCTGGACTGCAACAGTGAATACACTCGAACATCTACATTTATGGTAGGTACACAACTGTACTATGTTCATCGTGTTTCACTGTTGCAGTCATTACTCTTGGGTTGAATCCCAAAGCTGAGGAAGGGCAGCTGGGCTAAATAGGGTTAGGAGAGGCTATGAGGCCCTGCAGAACTGCAGTGGCAAAGCCTGCTCTGGACTTGGAGTAAAGAGGTAAGTGGTAGTGCTTTGTGAAGGTGTGCACTGAACTCCACGTTGCAGCCTCTAAGATATCTTTGGTTGGTACTCCTCTGAGGAAGGCTGCTGAAGTGGCTGCTGCTCTGGTGGAATGAGGCCTAATGCCCTTAGGCACTGATTTGCCATGTTGAAAATAGCAGAAACGGATGCAATGGCCTATCCATTTAGAAATGGTCTGTTTTGAGATAGCCTTTCCTTGTGATCCTGTAGCATATGACACTAAAAGTTGCTCAGTCTTTCTGAAAGCTTTAGTTCTGTTCAAGTAGAAGCATAACTGCCTGTGTATGTCCAAAGAATGCAGAGTTTTCTCACCCTTGTTCTGTGGATTAGGATAAAAGGTAGGCAAGTGAATGGTTTGGTTAAGGGCCACACTGGACACCACCTTAGGCATAAATGTAGGGTTTGTCCTCAGAGAAACCCTGTCTGGATGAAAAATGATGAAAGGTTCCACAGCCATGAGTACTTGTAACTCCGAGACTCGCCTTGCAGAGGTTATTGCTAGGAGCAGAGCTGTTTTCCAGGATAAGAATTTTATATCTGCTGTTGATGCTGGCTCAAAAGGAGGTAGTGTGAGTTTTTCCAAAACATAACTGAGGTCCCAGGCCGGAATTGGTGTTCTCCTTGGAGGTCTAATGTTTTGGCCCTCTGAGGTACTGCCTTATTAAAGGATGAGAAAAGATAGGTGGTTCCGTATTGTAATGGGCTGAAATGGCAGAGGCATGAATCTTAACTGATGAGAAAGAAAGGCCTTTGTTCAGCATCTCGGGTATTGCAAAATCTGAGGGATATTTGGTACACACGTGTCACTGCCTTGTTCCTGATTCCAAGCACAGAATCTCTTCCATTTTTCTGCATAAAATTTTCTGGTACTGGGCCTCCAAGATAACATCCATAACAGCTTTTGAAAGAGAAGTGTTCTGAATGGCTACATTATCCGCCATGCTGCCAGATTTAAGGTCCTGAGTTAGATGTGCAGGATCTGATTGTTTTGTTGGGTCAGTAAGTGAGAAGTTTGAGGCAATATCCATGCTGGACCTTGAGACAAGCTCTTCAGGATTGGGTACCTGTGCTGGCGTGGCCAGTCTTGTGCAATCAGTATAATTTTTGGCTTCTCTTGTCTGACCTTTAGGAGTACCCTGGGAAGGAGAGGCAGTGGGGGAAAAGCATATACCATTAGATTTTTCCAGCTAAAGGATAGGGCGTCCACTTTCCATGCTTGCTTGTGATAAATCCTTGTGCAAAATCTCTGCAACTGGCAGTTGTGAGGGGGAGGCAAATAGATCTATGTCTGGGCATCCCCATTTCCTTATTATCATGCTGAAGACTTGTGGATCCAGTTTCCATTCGTGGGGATCCATGAGGTTTCTGCTTAGTTCGTCTGCCAGACTATTTGTTTTTCCTGGCAGGAAATGTGCTTGCAGGTGAACTTGAAAAGCCAATGCTGTGTCCCATAAGGTCATTGCTTGTCTGCAGAGGGGGTAGGAATGTGTACCTCCCTGCTTGTTTATGTATTACATGACCGTAGTGTTGTCTGTCTTTATCAGTAACTGTCCTGGATGAAGCAGGTCCTTGAAAGCTAAAACCGAATATAAACTGTAAAAAACCAATGAACCAAGAAAGAAAGAGCTCCAACCAAAGAAAACCAGGTCCGTTGATGTATAAAAACTGTTTCCTTAATTTATTTTGTTAAAATCCACAAATAACAAAGCGCTTTTCGTCATACCATTTAGGATGACTTCTTCAGATGAAATACAAGTAGCAGCCTCCAGATTATATACTGCATTCAGCACCAATAAACAAATTAACATAACTCGATTACTTAAATTAAATCTATTATTAAAAGAGTGGTCCGCCCTTTAGATTAAAAGGGCAATCTTATATTTTAACTTCTAAAAAGCATATATTTAAATCTAACCAGAAACTTTAACAACTTCTATCACTGACTTACCCAGACAACTATAAAGTTTATGAATCAATTGGATAAATAAGGAGCACGGAGTATATACAATGAAAGGTCTAACCTTATGAGTTAACCTAAAATTAGATTTATTAATTATTTAATATCTAAATAACCAGAATATAAGTACTAGTCTTGTATAAGATAAAAAAATGAAGTAAATTTTACTTATATCTAGAAAGTTAATTCCTAGCCTTAAAAGATGGTGTAGTGTGAGTGCCTAGTTAAAATGAAACCCTAGTTCTATATAAGGAATACATAAATCCATAGTGTCTCTTAGGTTATTTAGGCTGAAGGACCAATCTTATAGTAGTCCCGGCCTGCTAAGTAAGGTAGCCTTATAAAATGCCTGATGTTAATGGACCAGAAATTAGATATTATCTGTTCAGGCTTTTGAGTTTTAAGAGGCATGAAATGTTACAATGGTCATTTAGTCCAGGTTCCATGAAGGCATTCGTTCTAAGTTGCCAGGATAATTCGTGTTCTTCAAGCAATAAGTTAAATGGACCTCTTCTACTATCAGGTTTGACTTGATCGAGACCCACAAATTTAAAACTGTGGTCAGGAAAGACGGAACTATGTTTACTCAAGGCATTGTCCAATTTCATGTTGGAGATCGCATTGACGTGCTCATATATCCTATCTCGCAGCCTCCTTTCCGTCTTTCCTATATAAAAACATGTACATTTGGAGCATAAAGCTCCATATACCACCATTTTAGAGTTGCAATCCAATTTAAAATTGAGGGTATAAGTCTTGTTGTTGATCACCTGTTTGTTCCCCTTCTTAATGTATATACAGTATTTACAACAACCACAACAAGTGGTCCCTTTGTCTTTAGTATTGTGTCCCCGCCTCTCTAAGAGGTCCTTGAAAGCTGTCAGGGCATTTTGAACAGCTAGCATCTCTTTTTTTGATTGATGTGAAGATGAATCTGGTTTGCAGACCATGTGCCCTGAATACATTTTCCTGCCATATGGGCCCCCCAGGCATAATCTGATGCATCCGTTGTCAGTGTCTGTCTGGCTGTGGGTAATCTGAACGGCAGACCCTTGTTGTGGTGACAGGCCTCTGCCCACCATCGAAACTCCTGTTGCAGGCAGGGAATGAGTGCAATTACTGTCTCCAGGCTGTGGCAATGCTGAGTCCAAACATTTTTTAGATACCATTGTAGTTTCCTCATATGCAGTCTGGCATATGGAATTAGTAGAATGCAAGATGCCATGAAACCCAAGGCCTGCAGGATTTTCCTTGCAGATAAGTGGGTTTTTGTTGCCAATTTCTTGAAGTAAGTAGTCAGTTGCTTTTGTTTGTCTGGCGTGAGATAAGCCATCTGGGCAGTTGTATTTAAGCTTGCACCCAGGAATATTATCTCTTGAGAGGACACAAGTTTTGATTTCTTTTTGTTTACTGTGTACCCTAGGCCAATTAGTAACCTTTTTACAAATGTCAGATGCTTCAGAAGAATGTCTTTGTTCTCTGCTTGAATTAGGCAGTCGTCTAAGTAGGGCTATATTTGAATTCCTTTTTCTCTGCAAAACGCAATTACTGGTGCCAGGCATTTTGTGAAGACCCTGGGTGCAGTAGATAAGCCAAAGGGCAGTGCAGAGAATTGGTAATGCATTGAGCCAGCTAAGAATCTGAGGTATCATCTGCAAGATTGTTGGGACATGCAGGTATGCCTCTTTTAGGTCCAAAGTTACGAGCCAAGTCTTCTTGCCCAGCATGGGTAGCAGCTGCTGTAGAGTCAACATCATGAATTTTGGAACTTCCAGAAACGTATTTAGTATAGACAGGTCCAGTATTGGTCTCCAGGTTTTGTCTTTTCTGGATACTAGAAAGAGTCTGGAGTAAAATCCTTGCCCCTGCTCTTGTTGTGGTACTTGCTGAATGGCCCTCATGTCCATGAGGGCTGTAATTTGTTTGTGTGCCTCTGCCCATTGATTGTGTGGCAGGTCTGGCATACCTTTTGACCTGGGTAGGGTGTGAAAATGGAACCTGTAATAAATCCTCGACTGTCTGCATGGATTTTGCTTTATCCTCCATTTTTTTCAACACCTCTTCTGCTTTAGTACCAAACAAGGTATCATGCTGTAATGGTGCATCTAATAATTTTGCTTTAACATGATCAGGCAGATTCTGTTCCTTTAACCAAGCATGCCTCCTAGTAACAGAACCTGTAACAGCGGCCCTGCAAGAGGCCTCCAGTGAATCATAACCACATTGCAAAGTATGCTTTCCCACTTGTTCAGCTGCATGCAGTAAATCCTGTAATTCCTTGTTCTCTGAACAGTCAGTATATGTCAACATTTTCTGTTTAAGCAGTTGTTGTTGTTGTGTCTTTCGGCTTTTTCCCCGGTTAGGGGTCGCCACAGCGGAACTCCGGCCTGCTAATGATTGGCAGTTGATTTTTACATGCTGAGTTGCCGGCCCTAACGCATAACCTTCAACGAAGGTACGCCCATTCACGCATGTCTCCACAGAAGGCGCTCTAGCTGAGAATCGAACGGGACAACGTCTTGCTGTATGGCAACAATGCTACCACAGCACCACCACCGTGGATATTTTCTGTTTAAGCAGTGACATTAAATATTGCTGATATTTAAGCATATGAAACTGACAATTTAAAGCCCTTACAGCCAGGGTAGCAGAAGTGTAGACTTTTTTCCCCCATCTGTCTAGAGCCCTAGAATCCCTATCAGAGGGGACAGGGTTTTTTGCAGTGGAAGCTTTAACCCCTTTGGGACCCTGAGATATAGTTTCTGGGTCAGCAGCGGGGTTCTTATATAGGAATTTATGAGAATCCGGGACTCTGTAGTATCTGTCTGGCTTAGCAGGTGCAGGGGGTAAAGAGTCAGGGGACAGGCCGGACTCTGAAAATACATAATCTACAATGTCCAGAACAGGTGGAATAGCAAGGGGAGTGTG
Organism: Protopterus annectens; assembly: GCF_019279795.1. Classification (NCBI taxonomy): domain Eukaryota; kingdom Metazoa; phylum Chordata; order Ceratodontiformes; family Protopteridae; genus Protopterus; species Protopterus annectens. The sequence continues at coordinate 619,840,020 of NC_056737.1, forward strand.
CTGAGGAAGTAGCAGAAAGTCTCCGAGCCTTTTCTTAGACTCAGAATAATCTTGGCTCTCCCAGTGGAAATGCTCCCTCATGGTATGCAGGGTTTCCCCAAAAGAATAATCCTCAGGAGGAGAGGCTGAAGGAATGGATTCTTCAGCATCAGAATCCTCATAGGGAAGCATGGAGTAATCCTGTTCAGAAGAGGAATCAGAGGAAATAAAAACCTGATCAGAAGATTCATACTCTGTCTCTTGCCTAGGCCTCTTATCAGGAGGGGGGATGGGAGCCCCTGATCAAACTAATTAGGTCTTCGGCCATTTTGAGCATCTGTTTTTTAGGCATGGAAATCTGAGAAGGAGAATGCTGTACTTGTTTCTTTGTCTTTAGAGCTGCTTTAGTCTTTGAAGCTGAAGATGGCTTAATATATAGTTGTGTAGGTCTGAAGACACCCTCAGAAGCCGATGCCTGCTCAGCGGCTCCGGACCCATCTGAGGGAATGATTTCTGAGTGTCCAATACCTTGAGTTTCCAGTGGCTCAGTCGGCTCCACGTGGGAGTCGGAAGCGGCCTGTGGCTCTGAGGTAGCGGGTGCCAGGGGCTGCGAAAGCGCCTCACCGAGAACCGGTGACTGGCCTAGCAGAGGCTTCATCATCAGTTTTGGACCTCGGATGCCTATCCTTTTCCTTGTCCTTGCGTTTTTTGCAAACTCCGGTTGTCAGCTGGTCCGGCAGCATAATATAATTAAATCTTCGACAAAGTAATGAAATGCAAAATCGAACCGACGCTTGATAGTGCGTTGGTTAAACCTAGCACAAAACCGACAGCTATCAACATTGTGATCAGGGCCTAGGCAAGGAATACAGTAAGAGTGAAAATATTTATGAGGTATTTGCTCCCCACAAGAAATACAATCGTTAACTTTTTCTGACATCGGTCTGGAGAAAGAAAAAAGTTTCCCCAACGGGGTACTTAGCTTCAATGAAAGAATTCGGTTAACGGATTTGAAAATCTCAGGAGTGCGCCGACCGGCACTTGCAAACTGCTTTTGCTTCGGGCACCGCGCGGCAAGAAAGACTGAAGAAAATGGCGTCGGCTGCATCATTTATACCCCTGGCGCACTGACGTCAGGGAAGAGGCGACAGCAACAGACGCCAGACCTAGACTTTGGAATTCTGGCCGACTGAGGGTAGCCTGCCAGCAGGATAACCCAAGAGTAATGACTGCAACAGTGAAACACGATGAACATCAAGAAGTTATGTACTCATCATAACGTTCAATGTATGTAGTCCATCTCTCCTCACATTCTAACCCGTGGGTTCGGAGCCGAATCTCGGCTCCGACTCGGCCACACTCTAGCTTGATGTCTTTCAATTGGCTGGGCTAAGAAGATATCCCATGCTGCACTGCTCCCTTTCCCCAGATCTTGTTTGTTGCGAGCTAATCATTCACTCCTCCACATACAACAACATATAGAGAAGGAAGAACATAGTAACCAGAAAGGAATTTGAAACCATACCTAACCCCTAGGTCCTCCAGGATGGGGGAAGGAGGGGGGGGGCAAGTCCAATCTCGCCTACATTCTTACCCGTGGGACAGCGTCCCCAGCACCTGACTCCTGGGAGGCTCAATGGAAAATACTCCTGAGCACTGTGGAACCAAAGGAAGACCTGCCTCTGGACACCAAATCCAACTTGTAGTGAGTAACAAAGGTGTGAGGAGATGCCCATGTAGCCGCAGCACAAATATCATCCATAGACAACCTGGCCTTAAAAGCTGTAGATGTAGACACAGATCGGGTAGAATCAGCCTTCACTCGAAATGGTGTATCCTTGACCCCCCCCCCCCAAGCATAAATGAATGAAATACAACTGGAAATCCATCTGGACAAAGTGACTTTGGAAACAGGAGACCCAATCCTGTTTTCTGAAAATGAGACAAACAACTATTCCGATTTTCTGATATCCTTCGTTCTATGTAAATAGAATCGTAATTGTCTGTGAACATCCAGCTGATGAAATCTAAATTCTGCCTTGTTCGAGAACTCTGGAAAGAATACAGGTAGTTCAATGGATTGGTTTAGATTACTGACAGAAGCCACTTTCGGTAGGAAGGAAGGATTAGGTCCGAGAGAAATCCTGTCCTTATGAAAAATCAAGTAAGGTGGTCTGATACGGCTTGAAGCTCCGAGACTGGCTGAAGTGATGGCTACTAAAAAGACTGTCTTCCAAGTCAAATATTTAAAATTACAAGTGGCTGCAGGCTCAAAGGGGGGTGAAGTGAGATATTGTAGAACAAAATTTAAGTTCCAAGGCATAACTACTTCAAAAACTGGAGGACAAAGCAGCATAGTGCCCTTCAGAAATGCCTTACAAAGTCTGTGTGCCATGAGACTAGGCTCATCAGCGACATGAAAAGTGGAAATGGCCACCAACTGGACTTTAATAGTTGCGGCCGCTAATCCTTGGTTGAAAAGCATGGAGAGGAACTCCAGGACTGACGAAATTGGAGCTGTATAAGGATCAATTTGTCTTGCATGCACCCAGATGGAAAATCTCTTCCATTTGCTGGAATAGATTTTTCTGGTGGAAGGCTTATGGGAAGAAGACAGAATATGAACCACTTCCGGCGAAAAATTATGAAGCCTGACTAATGATGGAAGTGGAGGATGCAGGCTGTCAGCCGGACGGTCTGAAGAGAGGGATGGAGCTGCCCTGACATGTGAGTCAGCAAATCTGGTTGAGGGTCCAGAATCTAGGGGGCGTCCACTAGGTAAGGATGAAGGTAGGGGAACCAAATTTGATGAGGCCAGTGTGGAGCAATCAGAATAATTTTGCTTCCCAAAGATTGCGCTTTCTGAATAACCTTTGTCAGCAGAGGAACAGGAGGGAAGGCATACAGTAGACCAGAGGGCCAATCGTGCACTAGAGCGTCCCTGGGTGACTCCCCCTGAGGGGGGATAAGGGTGAAGTAGCTCTGCATTTGGTATTGAGGGGGCTGGCAAATATGTCGCAGCAAGGCTGACCCCACCTGTGGAAAATCTGCTCCGCAACCCGATTGTTCAGGGACCACTTGTGAAGCATCAGAATCGCTCTGCTCAACCTGTCAGCAATCACAGTGGACTTCCCCGGAATGTACGTTGCTACAAGAAAACGTTGGGAAGCCACTGCCCACTGCCACACTCGTATGGCCTCTCTACAAAGGGGGATACGATTTGGTTCCTCCCTGTTTGTTTAGATACCATACCACCGACATATTGTCTGTGTGGATCGCAATTGTCCCAAGAGGAAGAATGCTCTGAAGTGCTTGCAATGCTAGTAGCACTGCTCTCATCTCTAGAACATTGATATGGAGATGCATCTAACACTAGCATACCATTTAAACAACGCATTCCACACAACACATTCTTACCCACTCACACACAAACACAAATATTTCACAATCTGCTCCACACTATTTAGAGACAGCCCATTATTATATATATATAAATCCCCTACCACTCACAATATCAAAAAACAAGCACAACCTAAAACACATATAGACCTAGCACATGCTTTAAAACTCAAACTAATCTACAAGAAATGTTTACTAATCTCAGGAGACATACACCCCAACCCAGGTCCATACAACATCATCTCACACAAACAAACATCAGACCTACTTATTATAAACCTAAACTCAAGAAGCATAACAAACAAACTGTATGACCTACATACATTCATAGCCCAACACTCCCCAGATTTACTAACTATTACTGAAACCTGGCTAAAACCCTCCATCCAGAACGAAGAAATTCTTCCATCAGGCTATAACATCCTAAGACTAGACATAAATACTAAAAAGGGAGGTGGAGTTGCTATTCTATTTAAAAACACACTCAACCTCCAACCTCTGCAAACCCCACTTCCCAAATTCCAAAATGCTGAAACATTAGGCTCAGTTCTATCACTAAACAACAAAAAGAGAATTAACATCCTTTGTAGTTATATCCCTCCAGGAAATAACTCAGCAACAACAGAAGAAATGTTACAATGGGCTACAACTAACCTACCACAAGAAACCATACTGTTAGGAGACCTAAATCTTGATTGGCAATCCTGTAACTCTAGCAATCCCACTAACCATATTAACTTATTTGGTTTCTCTCAACTAATTCAAGAACCTACCAGAGTAGATAAAAAATCCAAGAAACAATCAACTCTTGATTGGACTTTAGTAAATTTCCCTAGTCAAAATTATCTCACGGGCTGTCTTCCAGACTCACTCAGCGATCACTACCCCACTTTCCTTCTTCGTAAAAAATTAAACATAACCAAACCCATACTATATAAGGAAACTAGAAACGAGCACAAGGTAAATCCACAAACTCTCAATACATTATTACGACAATGTAATTGGCAGACATTACATACTCTGGAACTAGACCAGGCAGTTAAACTATTCAATACTACTTTTATGAATGTTTTGAATACAATAGCCCCCATTAGAAAACTTAGAACCAAGGTAAACTATGCTCCTTGGCTGACTAGGACCACAAAAGGCTTACTACAAGCCAGAGATAATGCCTGGAAGATCTGGAAAAAGAACAATACTAGCTTAAATAGACAGAACTATCAACAACTTCGCAATCAAGCCAAAAGGCAAACAAAGCTAGACAAACAAAGCTACTTCCTTCATCTCCAAAACAAACACTCTAAAAACCCCAAAAATTCTGGCATGCTATTAACTCCCTTCTAAAACCTGGTAAAACTACTACCCCAGCTCCCAACACAAATTCCACTACTGACAGCTTAGCCTCTCAATTTAACCATCATTTCATAGACTCTATTCTATCACTATCTACTCAGCTATCTAGCAATAACCCTATATCCACCCCAACTAAGGACCATAGTAATATACCACCTTTCACCCTCTCTCCCATACCAACCTCCATAGTCAAAAAGCTACTCTCAAAATTAAAACCTACCACTCTTGCAGCTGATGGCCTACCCACTAATTTCCTAAAACTAGCAGCTGAATCTCTAGCCTACCCTGTCTCAATTCTGATTAACTGCTCCATAAAGGAGGCTTATATCCCTCATCTATGGAAGGAATCACATATTATCCCCCTACACAAAGGTGGTAACTCCTACAAGCTATCAAACTACCGCCCCATTGCTATCCTATCCCCCCTGTCCAAAATTCTGGAAAAATGTATTCATACCCAAGTGATGCATTTCTTAACCTCACATAATCTCCTCTCCTCAACCCAGCACGGCTTCCGCCCAAACCACAGTACAACCACTGCTCTTCTGTCTTTCACCAACCAGGTTAACCAACTCAGAAATAACAACAACTTTGTATCTGCCATATTCTTAGATCTCTCTAAGGCATTTGACATGGTCTCACATAACCTACTACTTCACACACTAACATCATTATCCTTTGCCCCCTCTACAACTGCTTGGTTTAGAAACTATCTCTCTGATAGGAAACAATCAGTCAAATGGCAAGGAACCCTATCACCCTTACTATCATCCACCATAGGCGTTCCACAAGGCTCAATACTAGGTCCATTACTATTCACTATTTTCACTAATAAACTACACACCTCCACACTGCATGCATCACTCATACAATATGCAGCTGACTCCACATTAATCTGCTCAGCCCCATCCCTTACCACTCTTCAAAATCTTACCCAGGAATCCTTCAACGCCACGGAAAAATGGATTACTGATATCCAACTGATCCTTAACCCCAACAAGACAAAACTACTACTTTTCTCCCCAACCAAATACAAACCCACACCCTCTTTTCACTATCACTTCCAAAATGGCACCACAATCTCCCCCTCCCATCACACAAAACTCCTTGGCATTGAAATAGATAATGACCTCCACTTCGATGTCCACATCTCCCAAACTATTAAGAAAGTACATAAAAGATTAGGAACACTGTATAAACACAAACACTTCCTAACAGACCAAGCACGAATCACCCTAGCCCAAACCCATCTTCTGTCTACACTACTGTATGCATCTCCTATCCTAACCTGCATTAAGAAAACAGACATGAACAAACTAGAATCATGTTACAATAAGATTGCAAAATTGCCAATAACTCTGCTTTTCGTAGCCATCATTGTCTTGCCCTAAAAGAATTACAGTGGTTAGAACTTCCTCATTTAATTAGTTTCCACCAACTTGTCCTCACCTACAACATCCTAAAGAATCCCCACAAGACTCCAGCCTTGAACCAACTACTTAAACAATACTCAGCAAACCGTCCACTCCGCTCATCCAACAAAACCCTGCTGCACATAACTCAAGCCAACAACACTGCAGGAAAAGCTCTATTTGCTCATACCATAGCAAAGACATGGAATAATCTCCCCCAGAATATCTCCTCGGCTCCATCTATCTCACTGTTCAAAAGATCACTTAAATCACACCTCCTGCATTCCTGGCTCTGTCCTTGCATCACATAAATGCTTTCCTGCTCTACCCAAATACTTCCGACCCACTCTACATCCTGCTTTCTATCTCTATACTACAGTACTAATTTCTCCTCAAAACTGGCATACAGTGCCTTCCTGTGCTCATGCTCAGTCCTGCATCAGCAAAGTTTGTCTGATCATGCTATCATATGTGATATATCTGATGATTGTATTGATACAATGTAGTCCTTTCAATAGTTTTATACAAATCACTTCTTCATATTGTTTTTTTTTATATCTTGTATTATAAATAATATCTAGTATTGCGTATATTACCACCAAACATGTAGTTGTATAAGTGGAGCTTTTCTCCCCGGGACTCCGCTGTAAATGGACCTCCCTCCAGTCGGACTTTCCCGGTCAACAAATGTAAAATAAAAATAAAATAAATATATAAATAAAAAATCTCGTGTTCCTGCCACGTGCCTTGGACTGTCCTGCCTAGATAATGCCCCCCCACCCTATCTGGGAGGCGTCCGTGGTCACTGTCACAACCAGAGGGGACGGAATGAAGGGTTTTCTCGCATCGTGGTTGCTGGTGTGAAGCCACCAGTGTAGATCCTGCTTGCACCTGTCTGTGATTATTATGAGATGAGAAAGAGGAAGATGTTGTAGAGACCACTGGGTGAAGAGTAGCCATTGAAGGAGCCTCATGTGTAGCCTCGGCAAAGGAACCAGCATAACTGTAGCAGCCATCGTGCCCAACAATTTGAGCATCAATCTTGCCTTCACTCTTCTCAAAGGGAGTAACCCGTACACCTGCTGTTGTAAACTTTGAATCCTTTCTCTTGGTAAGAGCACCCTCATGAGCACGGTGTCTAACTCGGCGCCTATAAAGGTGACACGCTGCGAAGGCAACAAGGCAGACTTTTCCCAATTTAGAGTTATGCCTAATTGTTGACACAGATTGATCGTGGCATCTCTGATTTGTAGGAGTAGGTGCCTGGTGGTGGCAGAAACACTTGGAATCACTGACGTCTCAAGTGAGCCGTTACTACTGTCATGCATTTGGTGAACACCCTGGGGGCTGTGGTGAGACCAAAGGGCAGGGCGCGAAACTGAAAATGACTGGCTCCCAGCCGGAAGCGTAAATGACTTCTGGATGCCCTGTCCATCTTTATATGGTAGTAAGCATCCTTGAGGTTGATGGAGCACATCCACACTTCTTTTCCCAACAATGGGAAAATAGATTGCAACGTGACCATTCGGAACTTGGGCTTCTTTACATGGGTGTTCAATCTGCTGAGATCCAAAATGGGTCTCAGGTCCCCTGTTCTTTTCGGCACCAAAAAGAATCTGGAGTAAGTCCCTAATCCGATCCGGTCTGAGGGGACAGGTTGGATGGCTCCTTTTACTAGCAGCTTTAAAACCTCTGAAGCTGCGGAATCCCTTTGATTGGGTGGAACATCTGGGATTTTTCTGATTGGAGGGGGAGCTGAAGAGAAGGGAATGTGATATCCTCCGGAAATTATTTTTAACACCCATTGGTCCTGAGTTATACTTTGCCAGGCCTTTGGGTATAGTGAAATGCGACCCCCGACTGGCTCCGGAAATGCACAGTTGGGTCTCCCATCAGGAGCGCTGGTAAGGAGAACCACAAAAGGAATCGCGGTTGCCCTGGTTACGAGGGCCTCCTCTGCCCCTAGGGCGGCGTCTACCAGAATTACCACCCCCTCCCCTGCCTCTGGAAGGGGACTCACCTTGTGCATCATGAAAAAATCTCTGTGATTTTTTGAACCACATCTTCCCACCCCTCTGGGACTTGGAATAAGGCCCAAAGGGTAGGGAAAAATTGACTCCCACAGCAGACAGAGTTTTTCCCTCTTGCTCGCACCTAGTGAGAGTGTCCTATCCCTTGGTTCCGAATAAAGAGGAACCATGAAACGGGGCATTGGTGAACGTAGACTTGAAGGCCTCCGCGAAATTACAGAGGTGCATCCAGGAGTGTCTCCTAAGAGCAACTCCAGAACTCGCTGCCCTACCCGCTCCTTCGGCTGCATAAGAGATCAGCCTCATGGAGTAGTCAGCAACAGAGTTGAGGGTAGACATCTGAGTGTTGACCTTCTGAGCCACCGCATCAGAAATGTTACCCTGTAGAGTATCTCCAAGCTCTTTCAGGAGATCTCTTTGGAGCCGTGTAAAATGAGATAAGTAATTCAGTGACCGCAATGTAAAGGCCGCTGAAGAAAACATACACTTCACTTACCGGTCCATGGTCCTAGACTCCTTGTTAGGAGGATGGACGGTGGATGAAGTCTCAGCCAGTTCCTTCTTGGTGGCCGCTGCCACCACCATGGCATCTACAGGAACTCCCTTGGATAGAGACTCTTTGTCAGAGGGGGCAGACAAGAATTTGTTGGGTCTCCTGGGGACTGGTTCCACAGAGTCAGGGGTTTCCCACACCCTTCGACAAACCAGATCTAAAAGCTCGAAGGGTGGAGAAACCCAGGAGGCAGAGGGCTGAGCCCCGAAGGCCTTCAGGAACACCGACTCCTCCTAGAAGGGAGCTTTGGAGGGCCAGTCACCTCTCTGCTTCAAAATTTCCAGGATGTCAGAGAAAGAGACATCCTCAAGAGGATGACTTGGGGGACCCCTCCAATTCCTCGAGGTCGGTGTATGACGTGAGGGACTCATCTTGGGAGTCAATGTGCTTCCTCTTGCACATTCTTTTTCTGGGTGGCTCCTCAGGCAAAAACACTGAGAGGCCCTCAGACATAAGGGGACCACTCATGGTGGTACTGTGATGCCTTGGGTCTCCGCTGTCAAAAGCTAGAGGGCAATAAGAGACCCACACCGGAGCCATATGGGGCAGAGTGTCAGCACCGAATGATGTCACTGAGGACCTGGCCAGTGCGCTCTGCATGGCCTCGAAAGCTGGTCCCCCCCCAGCTCTGAAGATCGACCAGCCGTGGAAGACCTCGCAGCAGAAGGGACAAGGTCTGAAGCCGACGCAGGGGTCAGGCTTCCCCAAGCCGAAGCACCGAGAGGGAGGCTAGGAGCTGAAAAATTACCCGAGGCCTCCCCCTTGGGTCTGACCGAGGAACCCCGAGTCCTGGACCCCATGGACGGAGCAGACAGGGTCGAAGCTGAAGCCGGAGCTGATAAGCAAGGATGGGCCATCGGAGCTGACCTAGGAACATCTGACGGCACTGACCACTCTGGCTCCGAAAGCTGAGATTCGATCGGAGGAAGTATCGACGCTGGTTGGGTGACAGGCTCTGGAGCCGACTGGGCTGGAGCCGAAAACAATTTTGCCAGAACCAGTGACTGGAGAAGTCTCTGCACCACTCTATCTACATCCACATCTGAAAGAGTCCTGGAGGACCTAGAAGATAAGGAGGGAGATCTAGACCTCCTCTCCGAAGGAGACCTACGAGGAGGAGAAAAAGGCCTAAAATTTGGAGATCGGCTCCAAATTAGCACCTCCGTAATCGGCTCCGAGGGACTTGGAGCCAAAGCAGATTCGGTCAACATACCAACTTCCTGCAGCTCCGAGGACAGTGGAGCCGAGGATGCCACAGAAGATTTCACGACTTTCTCCGAAGGCTCCGAGGATACAGATGGAGCCGAAGAATGCTTTTTTGCCTTAGAAGTTTTAGCCTTAGAGGGAGAGGACTTAAAGCTAGAAGCCCTTCCCAAATCCTCCTCGAAGGAGGGTTTCAAAAGTCCTTTCAAAATTAGTTTGTTCTTCCTCTCCTGAAGAACAGGCAGGCTAAATGCATGGCAAAAAGTACAAGATTCCTGGAGGTGAATAGCCCCCAGACAATAAACACAGACAGAGTGTCCATCAGTGATGGACATCTTATAACCACATTTAGAACACTTCTTAAAGCCCGAGGGCTTATGCTCTTTCGCATCCTTTGACATGATGAAGGAAAACCCACCATTAATAACAGTCAACCGCTGATATCTATAAAGCGTGGGAACTATGCAAAAACCACTACAGACAAATACACCAGACCTCTAACTTAATCGGCCTCAACAGGAAAAAACACAAGGAAAGACTAGGTCCTCTAATTTAAACGGTCCTAGCCCGAAGGATAGGTACCTACTAACTGACAAGAAACACTGAAGAGAGGAAGACTAGTTCCTCTAACTGAAACGGGCCTAGCCCGTAGGGGAAACAGTTAGTGGGACACCACAAAAGACAATAACACCAGAAATAACAATTTTTTACCAAGGGTTTGATCAGTACACACACACACACACACACACACACACACACACACACACACACACACACACACACACACACACACAAAACACACAGCTAAGAAAATAGCTTTTGTTTTTGAAGCAAAACTGTCAAAGACCAAAAAAGGTGCTTAGCCACAGCCAAGAGCGAGACCACGTCCGAGCTACATGAGCAGCAAACGAGATCTGGGGCAAGGGTGCAGTGCAGCATGGGATACCTTCTTAGCCCAGCCAATTGAAAGACTTTGAGCTAGAGTATGGCCGAGTCAGAGCCGAGGTTCGGCTCCGAACCCACGGGTAAGAATGTAGGCAAGATTGGACTACATAACATATAAAAAATTCACCCAGGGGATCACTCCAGTGGCTCTACTCGACAGAGGCATTGGGAACTAAGGTCGGATGGCACTATGCCAGGGTAATTCTATGGGCTAGGCTTGTAAAGGCTCCAGGCCCATTAGCCTACTACACACCTACTGAACCTATGGTGTTCTCGGTTAGGAGACAGATTGATAAATATAGGAATTTTGTTTTTAGTATTAACTGCAAAATGAAGAGCAGAATGTCTATGGCAGGAATTTTAAATAACTTACGCAGAATGGCTGATAACTTTGTTCAACAAAAGATAATCTTAAGAGAGTTTTAAAAATCACTTTTGATTGTCATATACAGACTCTAAAGTTTTTTTCCACATCAAAAACATATTTTGCATCATTATGGATGTCAATAAATAAATAATAAATAATTATAAAAAAGTAAGCTATACAGCTTTTAAAAATGCTCCGACATATTATTTAAAAACACATCAGTATTCGGTTAGTAATAAGTTGGTTCACTATGTGCTAATTTTTTTTTCCTGGACTGCATCAAGTATTATGTAGGTTTTCTTGGTAAAGCAGTGATAAAAAGCTAGACTATTATTAGCGAGTATCCAAATAAGTCTCATCTCATGGATTATGGGCATACCACAACATGTGGCCTGTTTCAACACACACACAATTAGCCCTAGGAAAAGAATTATGCAGCAAGTGTACATCACGGAGTGTTTTCTACTTACAGATGGCAACAGCGGGAATGCAATCTCAGGAACAAAGGCATTAATGTTGCTATTTGTCAGAAAATCAATCACTTAAAAAAGCATTTGTTCTGAAATCCAGTCGTCTAAGGGGATGGAATGACAACTACATCTACACAATGGAAACAATCAATACTAAACACAAAAGAAATTGTCTGAATTAAGGCAGAACAAATGCATTTCTATATAGACAACACACCTAACTTTTTGCCATGATATCAACAGAATAGTGTCATAAACAAGTGAACTAGCTGAAGGAAGAATACAGTAAAATAATTTCTCTTAAGTTCTTTTCCAAAAGCTCCCTGGGGCTAACAAGAGTAGCACATCAATAAATATATACAAATATCTAAATAAAAAAATAAAGACAGAGCATGTGTTTGATTTATACAGACAACTGAGGGCAATGTAACAGTAGCAATACTACAGTGTCACAAAAAAGACTTAACTTTTATTTTATTCTTCTTTCAGTTATGCAAGTCATTTCTATTTGCAGAGCATCTTTCTAAAGTTCAAGGTCCGTATGAAAATTAATAACAAATATATAAAAAACACACTACATTTCATGAAGATATACATGCAAATTAAGCAATGGACAAAGGTCAGGACAGTAGCTCTCTCCATTTCAACCAAAAAGGCAGAGCTGTGTACAAGACAGGAGCTAATTTAGAAAAAAGATGTTCAGTCTAATAGACATTCAACATACTTTGGAAAACTGTAGCACTCCTTCCTCTGCTAAGAAGCATGTAAAATAGGACAAAAGTTGTTTACATGCCTCTTGAACTAAGTGGATCGCAAAAGCACGAATGGCACAGCAGATTAGCATTGATATTTTACATTAACTTTTTTTTGAGAGTAAGAAAGAACTGAGGATGTAACAGCATATGAGTACAGCAGATAGCCCTGGGTGACAAACAAAGAACTTGGTTGCAATATTTTACAGTGGCAAATGTAATCTGTTTTTGCTTTAATTACATCAGCGTGTACATAACTATTCTGAAGTACCTTCCATACAACCTGCTTTATCCTGTACTACATTAGTATCTGCCTCTTTAATCAATATTGAGCAGAAAAACAGGGCAAGGCATACACAAGAATTGCTAGAGTTTTTTTTATCCTTTTTTTTATCAGAATAAACACAAGTAAATTAAGATACCAGACTGGTAAGAGCTAGGAATAAAACAGTAGTGGATTACAAATAGTTGATCTTTACAGTACCACAAAAGCTGACAGTGGGTTGATCCAAACCAACAACTTTATGACATGTTATGTTGTTGTTGTTGTGTCTTTCGGCTTTTCCCGGTTAGGGGTCACCACAGCGGAACTCCAGTCCGCTAATGATTGGCAGTAGATTTTTATGTGCCGAGTTGCCAGCTCTGACACACAACCTTCAACGAAGGTACGCCCATTCACGCACGTCTCCCCACAGAAGACTCTTTTGACATGTTATAATAACTATAAAATATTCTAAACATCCTGCAAAAAGTTAGAAGGCCTGAAAATGTTACTTATACGTCAGATTAAAAATTCCTGTTTAACCAGCCTGATGTAGCACATTCTCTATATAAAATTCTGGGAAGACTTTTAATACGACTGTACAGCCATGGGCCAGTGTACGTTTTATTTTTTCAAGCAATTTTTGTAATCCGTTTTCAATTTTTTCTGTTTACAAAATGTGGCAAATGGTAAACACTCTGGGGGATGCCATTTGACCAAACAGAAAACTAGAATTAGCAGAAACCGACTCTGACATGTAAGCATAAACACTCCTGGACTCCTCTGTGACCGTTACATGGAGATAGCAATTCTGGCGGTCCAAACAGCACATCCAGACTTATTCTGTTGCATAAGGAAAGATCAAGTGCACAAATTCTCTGGAGATAAATGTATAGCATCTAATATGGGTATCAGTTCCTTTGTCATTTTTGGCACTACAGAGAGTCTGAACCAAAATTCAGACCTTGTTTGAGCTGGTGGGACCCTCCATGAGTTTTATTGAGAAAAAGTTTCAAAATCTTTTTCTCCTTTACTAGTTTCTAATGGCATGGGATGCTCTATAGGGATGCAGAAAAAGTACAGTTGTGTACACTTACCATAAATGTAGATGTTCGAGTGCCTTCACTTGTTCCAGTCATCGCCTGTGGGTTATCCTGTGCTATGATGTGGTAGCCCTCAGCCAGCCTGAATAACAGAGTCAATGTTTTTCTGCATCGACTGCTGTCAGGTCATCAGTGCTATAAAGCAAGGCAGCTGACACCATTACATCAGTTTTTCTTGGCCTAACCAGTCAGAAGTCCCAGAAAATATGATAAGGGTGACCTGGTGGCAAAAAGCCACCATAAGAAGCTTATGTCTCCCTAAGAAAAGAGGTACAAGGGGGAAGGAGGGAGGGAAACCAGGACTGCAACAGTGAATACACTCGAACATCTACATTTATGGTAAGTGTACACAACTGTACTATGTTCTTCATGTTCCACTGCTGCAGTCATCACCTGTGGGAGGATTCCCAAAGCTGAGGAGAGGGGTGGCAGGATTAGTAATAGACCTAGGTCTGGGTCAGCATGCCCTGCAGAACTGCAATGGCAAACCCTGCCCTAGCCTTAAAGAAAAGAGGTAGGTGATGATGCTTAGTAAAGGTATGGACAGAAGTCTATGTGGCAGCTTCCAAGATGTCTCTGGTGGGGACTCCTCTCAGGAATGCTGTTGAAGTGGAGGCTGCCCTGAATAGACTTAGGGGGCGGTTTCCCATGAAATCTGTAGCAGAAATGGATGCAGTGTGATATCCATTTAGAGATGGCTTGTTTGGAAAATGGGCTTCCCCTCTGCCCCTGGGGCAAAGCTGACCAGCAGTTGGTCTGTTTTCCTGAAGGCTTTAGTGCGGTCTAGGTAATGTCTGAGCAGTCTGTGCACATTTAGTGAGTGCAGAATTCTTTCCCCCTTGTTTTGAGGGTTAGGGAAGAAGGTGGGTAGATGTATGGCCTGGTTAAGAGTCGCATTAGATACCACCTTGGGTATAAAGGAGGGGTTAAGTCCAAAGGGAGACTCTGTCTGCATGGAAAATGATGAAGGGCTCAATGGCCATCAATGCCTGAAATTATGAAAAACTTCTGGTTAAGGTGATAGCTAGCAGGAAAGCAGTCTTCCAGGAGAGGTACTGTAGCTCTGTTGAAGCAGCAGGTTCGAAGGGTAGAAAAGTACAGTTCTGTACCTACCATAAATGTAGATGTCCGAGAGGTATGCATCTGCAGTCTTAACATATGGGTTTGTCCTGCCTCAGGCAGCCCTTCGGTCAGCCGGATTCCAAAGTCTGGGTCTGGCCTCGGCTGATGTCGCACTTCACCCGACGTCATAGCTGCTGTGAATTGGGTATAAAGGCATCAGCCGACGCCATTTTCCTCAGTGTTTCTTGCCCCAGATGCCAGGTGCCCTCTAGGAAGGCTAAATTTGGATAAATGCAAATGTTTCCAAACAGTAGAGAGCAAACAAAAATAAACATGTATATACATATATACAAACAAATACACCATAATAGATTCCCCCAGCTAGCTACAAGATGGGCAAATACCCTAGGAGTACCACAGAGGGGAAGGAGGGTGGGTAATCCTGACTGCAGATGCATACCTCTCGGACATCTACATTTATGGTAGGTACAAAACTGTACTATGTCCTTCAAGGATGCATCTGCAGTCCTAACATATGGGTAGAATACCATAGCCAAACTGGGCGAGGAGGCACTAAGATGATTATGGTGTAGTTAAGATCCCTTGCAAAACAGCAGTTGCAAAACCTGCTCGGGATCTGGAGTATAAAGGTAGATTATAATGCTTGGCAAATGTATGCATGGAGCTCCAAGTAGCAGCTTCTAAAATGTCTTTGGTAGCCACTCCTCGTAAGAAAGCTGTAGTAGTGGCTGTAGCCCTTGTGGAGTGAGGTCTGATGTTTTCTGGAGTTGTCTTTCCATGAAAGGAGTAAAAAAATCCAATGCAATTTCCTATCCATTTCGAGATTGTCTGTTTTGAAATTGCTTTTCCTTCCATTCCTGTTGCATATGCTACCAGAAGCTGGTCAGTTTTTCTATTGTTCTTGGTTCTGTCCAGATAGTAGCGCAATTGTCTGTGCACATCCAAGGTATGTAGTAGTCTTTCCCCCCTGTTCTGTGGGTTGGGGAAGAATGTTGGTAGGTGGATTGCTTGGTTCAATGATACCCTGGAGACCACCTTTGGCATAAAAGTGGGGTTAGTTCTCAAGGACACTCTATCCTGATGGAAGATAAGGAAGGGTTGTACTGCCATTAATGCCTGTAATTCAGAAACCCTTCTTGCTGAAGTGATTGCAAGTAGGAAAGCAGTTTTCCAAGATAAGAACTGTAATTCTGCTGTTGCTGCTGGTTCGAAAGGTGGAAGTGTTAACTTTTCCAGCACAAAGTTAAGGTCCCATGTAGGCAAAGGTGGCTTCCTTGGAGGCTTTACATTTTTAATTCCTCTCAGAAACTGCCTGAGTAGAGGATGAGAGAAGACTGGAGGATCCAAGTTGTATTCTGCTGAAATTGCTGATGCATGAATCTTAATGGAGGAGTAAGACAGGCCATTGTGGAAAAGCTCTGCTAAATATTCCAGGATGCTAGCTATGTTTGCTAATGAAACATTTTCTCCTTTTGCTGCACTCCAAATGAGGTATCTTTTCCATTTGGCTGAATAAGTCTTCCTTGTGGAGGGTCTGCGAGCCTCCAGGATAATGTCTTTAACCCTCTGCGATAAATCTGGGTTATTTTGTTTTATGTAATATTCCAAGCAGCTAGCTGTAGTGTTTTCAAGCTTGGATGCAGGATCTTGAAGTTGTTCTGTGTTAGTAGCAAAGGAACTAGAGGTAGAGGCCATGCGTGTGTCCGAGACATACTCCTCAGTAGCGGGTACCAATGCTGCCTCGGCCAGTCTGCAGCTATCAGGACGATCCTTGGGTGATCTTCTTTGATCTTCAGTAGCACTTTGTGCATCAAAGGAAGAGGTGGGAATGCATATGCTGTCAGGTTTTCCAAACTGAAGGATAGGGAGTCCACCTTCCAAGCAAGTGGGTGGTATATCCTTGTGCAGAATTTCCTCAATTGGTGGTTGTGTGGGGATCCGAACAGGTCTATTTCTGGTAGTCCCCATTTCTTTTTAATGAATTTGAAGATGTCTGGATGCAGCATCCATTCGTGGGCATCCGTGGTAATTCTGCTTAAAGTGTCTGCTAGTATATTTTCTTTTCCTGGCACAAATATGGCCTGGAGCTGAATGTTGAGGTTCAGGGCCACATTCCACAGGTCCATTGCCATCCGGCATAGAGGATATGAGTGTGTGCCTCCCTGTTTGTTGATATACCACATGACTGTTGTGTTGTCCGTCCTTATCAGCAAATGACCCTGTTGAAGAAACGGTCTGAATATCTGAATTGCCTGTTTCACTGCCAGCATCTCTTTTTGATTTATGTGTAGGTTCAGCTGGTCTTGTGTCCATAGGCCTTGTATACACTTGTCCACCATGTGTGCCCCCCAGC
The DNA here is from genome assembly GCF_019279795.1 of Protopterus annectens. Classification (NCBI taxonomy): domain Eukaryota; kingdom Metazoa; phylum Chordata; order Ceratodontiformes; family Protopteridae; genus Protopterus; species Protopterus annectens. The sequence goes on from NC_056737.1 coordinate 619,857,284, forward strand.
CTAGGTCTGAGGCGTCCGTGGTGATGGTCTGGCTTGGGCGAGGTTTGTGGAAAGGCAGTCCTCTGTTCAACTGACAGGCCTGAGCCCACCACAGGAATTCTTGTTTCAGGCATGGAATTATTGGAATCTGGGCTTCTAGACTGTGCTTGTGTTGAGACCATATATTCCTTAGGTACCATTGCAACTTCCTCATATGCAGCCTGGCATGTGGAATCAATATTATGCAGGATGCCATGTAACCCAGGGCTTGCAGGACTTTCCTTGCTGTAAGCTGGTTCTGTGTTGTTAATGCCATGAAATACAGTGGTAGTTGCTTTTGCTTTTCTGCTGTGAGAAATGCCATCTGATTTGAAGTGTCCAGTTCTGCACCCAAGAATGTTATCCTTTGGGATGGTACCAGTCTTGACTTTTTCATGTTGACTGTGTATCCCAGGGCTTGCAGTAGTTGTATAACCTTTTCCAAATCTTCTGTTAATTTGGTCTTGTTGTCCGCTTGTATTAGGCAGTCGTCCAGGTATGGATAAATCTGAATTCCCTGAAGCCTGCAATGAGCAATTACTGATGCCAGGCATTTCGTGAATACTCTGGGCGCAGTAGATAGTCCAAAGGGCAATGCTGAGAATTGATAATGCTCTGATCCTGCAAGAAATCTGAGGTATCTTCTGCAATCTGGTCGTATAGGGACGTGCAGGTATGCCTCCTTGAGATCTAGAGTCACCAGCCAAGACTCCTTGCCCAGCATGGGAAGAAGTTGCTGTAGGGTCAGCATTTTGAATTTTGGAACAATGAGGTATGTGTTCAGAGCGGACAGGTCGAGAATAGGCCTCCATTGATTTTCTTTCCTTGGTACCAGGAAAAGACTGGAGTAAAATCCTTGTCCTTGTTCCATAGGCGGTACCTTTTCTATAGCTCTCATCCTTAGTAAGTGGTTGATTTGCCCTAGAGCATTTGTTTTTTGGTTTGGTGGTAGGTTTGGCATTCCTCTCTTTTTTGGTAGAGTGTGGAAGTGAAACCTGTAGCCTTTGTCTATTGTCTGTAAAATCCATTTGTCTCCTGTAATGTAATGCCAGTTTATGGAAAATAAGGCTAGTTTTCCGCCTAAGGGTGCTTCCAGTTGTTCCCTGGTAGGCGGTATCAGAGTCAAGTCATTATGTCTGTCCTGTGGAAGTGGTAGTAGCTGGATCTGTGGCAGTACTTCTCTGGTTGTTAGGCTGCCACTGACGTCCCCTGTAGGCACCTCTGGATTGACCTCTGCCTCTTGGGTGCCTATTTCTGCCTCTCTGTGGTCTGGAAGTGTCTGGAAAGGACCAATTCTTCGAAGGCCAATTTCTACTAAACCTCGGAGGCTGGACCTGTAAGAAATCCTTGACTGTTTGGACAGATTTTGCTTTTTCTTCCACCTTCTTTAGCACTTGCTGTGCAGGGAAGCCAAACAAACTCTGTTTCTCCATGGTAGCATCTAGGAGCTTTGACTTTACATGGTTTGGTAAGGATTGCTCTTTTAACCATGCATGCCTTCTGATCACTGTTCCAGTCATAGCTGATCTAAAGGAAGCCTCCAGTGCATCATAGCCGCATTTTAGGAAATGATTACTGACCTGCTGAGTGTTATGTACCAAATCCTGAAGGGACTTACGGTCTACAGGTTCAGGAGAGGACAGTTTTTTATTTAGCTGATCTAACAAAAATTCCTGATACTGAATCATGTGGAATTGACAGTTTAAGGCCCTAGCCGAAAGAGTAGCAGAAGTATAAACTTTTTTACCCCATCTCTCTAATGCTCTAGATTCTCTTTCAGAGGGGAGAGGGTTTTTGGCAGAGGCAGCTGCTACAGCTTTGGGGCCCTGTGAAATGGTTTCAGGATCTGCAATAGGAGCCTTATACAAGTGATAGTGAGTGTCCGGGACCCTATAATATCTTTCGGGCTTAGCAGGGGCCGGGGGAAGAGAGTCAGGGGCAGTACAGGCATCATTAAATGCATCATCCACAACTGTTAGTACTGGAGGAATGGCTAAAGGCCTATGCTGTGGTAAATGTAAAAAGGTCCTTAGCCTTTTCCTTGAATCTGAAAAATCCTGGCCCTGCCATTGAAATTGCTCTCTCATAGCACGTAAGGTTTCCCCAAAAGAAAATTCCTCAGGAGGTGAGGCAGAAGGAATGGAGTCTTCTGCATCAGAATCCTCATACGGAGAATAAGGGCCTTCTGGAGGATTTGAGTTTTCTGAATCATCCGAGGAATAGTCTGTAGAAACTGGATCCGGGGGCTCTGCTCTAGGCCTCTTCTCTGGAGGGGGCTGAGAGGCCCTGTCTGGGTGAGGTTGGGATCCCCTGATCAAAGAAATGAGATCCTCAGCCAGGCTGAGCATTTGGGAACTAGAGGTAGTCCTGTGTGAGGGGGTTTTAGCAGGCAAGGTCTTAGAAGTTTTAGCTGCTTTAGCCCTAGAGAAAGCCTTGATAGACATAGATGCAGGTGGCCTAGCAGCTCCACGTGCAGGAGTAGATATGTCTAAAGGGATAGTATCTGATAAATCCTGTGGGCCTGCAACAGCAGGAGAAATTTCAGAAGCAGATTCAGCCATGCTGTGTGAGGCCTCGGCTGTCGGAGGTATGCTTTCGGCCGAAGGGAGAACCAAGGACTCGGTTTCAGCCGAAACCGAGACACTCGCGGTTGGCTTAACCGTGGTTTCGGCCGAAACCGCGGACCGCGAGTGTCGGTCCTTTTCCTTACGCTTTTTAGCTAATTGTGTAGTCGGAGTCTCCGACGGCATTTTGTAAGCAAAAGCGGGACCAAAAAACTCCTCTGCAAACTCCGACTGACGTCTAAGTGTCCGTCGGTTGAAGGAAGCACAGGCTAGACAAGCTGATACGTCGTGGTCTGGGCCTAAGCAAGGAAGGCAGTAAAAGTGGAAATCCTTATGAGGTATTTGTTTCCCACAAGTTAACCAATTATTTACTTTTTCTGACATCGGCTGAGGCATGAAAGAGTCCCCAACGGGGTACTTAGCTTTTTAGAAGTCTTCGGTAGTAGAAATCTCTGGATCTGACCGACCGGCACTTGCAAACAGCTTCTGCTTCGGGCACCGCGCGGCAAGAAAGACTGGGAAAAATGGCGTCGGCTGATGCCTTTATACCCAATTCACAGCAGCTATGACGTCGGGTGAAGTGCGACATCAGCCGAGGCCAGACCCAGACTTTGGAATCCGGCCGACCGAAGGGCTGCCTGAGGCAGGACAACCCATATGTTAGGACTGCAGATGCATCCTTGAAGGACATCGTTAGTTTTTCCAAACCATAATTCAGGTCCCAGGCTGGCGTGGGTGGCTTTCTGGGAGGTCTGATATTCGAAGCCCCTCTGAAGAACTGTTTAATCAAAGGATGTGAGAACAGGGGCGGATCTGTGCTGAAATGGCTGAGGCATGGACTTTAATAGAAGAGAAGGAGAGGCCACAATTTAGTAACTCCACTAGATAGTCCAAGATAAGTGGGATGGAGGGATGTAAGGAACTGCCCCCTCTGGACTGGTTCCAGGAGCGGAATCTTTTCCATTTTCCTGCACAAGATTTTCTGGTGCTGGGCCTACTGGCTTCTGTAATAATGTCTAGGACCTGCTTACTCAACAGGGGCCCCTTGTTTGCTTTTAGGGTATAAGCCATGCTGTCAGTTTGAGAGTCTGCAAGTCAGGGTGCAGCATCCCCCCCGCTTAAGTCAAAAGGTCTAAGATGAGGGGAAGCTGCCTGGGAGGCTGTGATATCAGGCTGCTCAGTAAGGGGTACCAATGCTGCCTGGGTCAATCTGGAGCAATGAGGATAGCCTTTGGCCTCTCCTCCCTTATCTTGATCAGTACATTCGGAATAAGAGGCAGAGGAGGGAATGCGTACGCAAAGAGGAAGTTCCAGGGGAAGGTCAAGGCATCCACCTTCCACACTAGGTGGTGATACTCAGTGGTACAGAATTTTTCCAACTGGTGGTTGAGGTGTGAAGCGAAGAGATCCACCTCTGGAGTTCCCCCACTCCTTAGTGACTTGCAAAAAGATTTTCCTGTGGAGCTGCCATTCGTAAGGGTCCAGCAAGTTTCTGCTTAAGTGGTCTGCCATGAAGTTGTTGATCCCTGGTAGGTATTGGGCTATTAGGTGCAATCCCATGAAGGAGGCGGTCAGCCAGAGGTTCATGGCTAGCGTGCACAGAGGGTAAGATTGGGTCCCTCCCTGTTTGTTGATGTACCACATTACAGTGGTGTTGTCTGTTTTGATAAGGAGGACCACTGGTCGGAGTTGGGATTTGAAGGCTATCAGAGCCTTTTTTTACTGTCATCATTTCCTTCTGGTTGATGTGTAAGGGAAGGTGCTGGACCTCCCAAAGGGCTTGGGTGCACCTTCCTGCTAGGCGAGTGCCCCAAGCAATTTCTGAGGTGTCAGTGGTGATGGTCTGGCCGGTAGAGCAGAGGATGAAGGGGAGACTCTTGTTCTTGACACAGGCCCTTGCCCGCCAGAGAAACTCGGCCCTTATACAGGGGATCAGAGGGAGAGAGGTCTCTAGAGGCTGAGAGTGCTGACACCAGAGATTCATTAGGTACCACTGAAGTTTCCTCATGTGAAGCCTGGCCAGAGGAATAAGAAGGATGCATGATGCCATGTACCCCAAGGTTTGCAAGAACTTCCTCGCTGTGAGGTGACTTCTGCAAGCCAGCTGGGTAAAGTAGAGCGGCAGGAAGCTCTGCTTTTCTGGTGATAGAAAGGTCATTTGGGATGCTGTGTCCAGCAGTGCTCCCAGGAAAATGATCCTCCTAGAGGGAGTCTGCTTTGATTTCTTTTCAGTGATGGTGAACTCCAATGAGGTTAAGATGGTTTTGACAAAGAAGAGTTCCTGGAGCAGCTTAGCTTTTATTTTGCACTCTGCCTGAATGAGACAGTCATCCAGATTAAGGGTAAATCTGAACATTTCTCTCTCTGCAAAATGCCATGGCCGGGGTTAAGCATTTGGTGAATACCCTGGGTGCAGTAGATAAGCCAAAGGGTAGTGCAGAGAACTGAAAGTGTTGTGAGCCTGGCCTGAAGCGCAGGAATTTCCTGCAGGATTCCCTTATGGGAATGTGGAGGTAGGCATCCTTTAGGTCTAGAGTCACTAACCAGGCATTTTTTGTCAGCATACGTAGCAGCTGCTGCAAAGTTAGCATTCTGAATTTGGGGGCCACCAGTGAGGTGTTCAGAATGGATAGATCCAGGATGAGGCGCCAAGTGCCCCCTTTTCTGGGAGCAAGGAATACTCTGGAATACCTTTGCCTGTTTGGTCTGCGGGAACAGGTTCTACTGCCCCCAGGGATATGACAGTTTGGACTTGTTTCAATGCCTCTGCCTATTGATTTGGAGGCAAGTCTGGATACCCTCTTGGAATTGGGAGTTCGCTGAAAGAGAATTTGTATCCCTGAAAAATTATCTTTTAGACCCACTGGTCTTTGGTTACAAAAGCCAATTTTCTTTGCAGACGGACAGCCTTCCTCCTAGCTTTTGGTGAATGAAAGGACGGCAGAGGGGGGGACAGGGAATCATTGGGAGGTTTTGCCATAGAAGGATGGGTTAGAACTCCCTGCCTTTAGGGAGGAGGAGGTCCACTGTTTGGTTCTTTACTGTCCTTGGGATAAAGGCCTGGGTGGTCTGTCTATGCGGGGCTTACCTTGCCCCTGTCTACTAGGTGCAGGAAAGGACCAGTGCTTAGAGGGGAAATTACTGCTGAACATGGGAGGTTGGACCTGAAAGAAATCTTTTACTGTCTGCATAGATTTTGCTTTGTCTTCCATCTTTTTAAGCACCTCTTCTGCTTTTATTCCAAATAAGTGGTCCTTATCCATGGGTGCATCAATTAATTTAGACTTGACATGATCAGGGAGAGGTTGTTCCTTCAGCCAAGCATATCTCCTAATGACCGATCCTGACACTGCTGCCCTGTTTAAGGCTTCTAGTGTGTCATATCCAGAGAGCAGAGTGTTTGGCCACTTGACAAGTAGAGAGCAGTAAATCTGCTAACTCTTTTGGATTGGCACTATCAGGAAAGGAAGAAATCTTTTGTTTTAATAGTTCCAAAGTGTGTTGTTATTTTAGCATATGGAACTGACAGTTCAGTGCTCTGATAGCTAAGGTTGCAGAGGTGTATACTTTTTTACTCCATCTGTCCGTAGCTCGGGATTCCACGTCAGAAGGGATAGGATTCTTTGCAGATCTAACTTTAGCTCGCTTTGGTCCCTGTGTAATGACCTCCGGGTCAGCAGCAGGATTTCTGTACAGGTATTTGTGAGAATCCGGCACTCTGTAATACCTGTCAAGTTTAGTGGGAGCAGGTGGGAGGGCGTCAGGGGCGAAGCTGGATTCATGGAACACATCATCCACCACTTCTAAAATAGGGGGGGGGGTGGCCAGGGGTCTGTGTTGGTGCAGGTCTAGAAACTCTTAGTCTTTTCTTAGATTGAGGGAAGTCCTGAGATTCCCAGTGGAAATGTTCCCTGAGGGTGTGAAGGGTTTCCCCAAAGGACAGGTCCTTCTAGTGGGAGGCAGAAGGAATGGATTCCTCTGCATCAGAGTCTTCATAAGCAGTAACAGGTTGTTGTTCTTCAAAAACTGAATAATCAGATTCCTCAGAATCCTGCTCTGACAGTATTTCAGGAGGAGGGTGTCTTTTCCTTTTAGAAGATGTAGCCTGACTACCCCTGATAAGGGAGATCAGATCCTCTGCCATCTTAAGCATTTGGGCTTGGGGAGGTGGAGCAGGAGTAAAATGGAGACTAGAGGTAGATTTTCTAGGAGTGGCCTGGCTTCTAGGCCTAAGAGTATCCATTGGTCTGAGAGAAAAAGTAGTTGGATGAGAAGACGTTGTTTTTTCTCTAGAATCAGTAGTGCGAGAGGCCTCCTTGGAAGCTGGTGCCTGCTTCGCAGCTCCGGACCCAACCACAGCAAAGACAACCAAAGGCTCGGAAGATTTCTGAGACGTACCGGACTCCGAAAGGGTCTCGGTGGAGGCCTGCATAGATATCCTATCAGGCATCAGGGTCTGCGAAAGCACCTCAATGAATTTCGGAGAACTGATGACCACCTTACTAGTAGCATCGTCGGAAGGCTTAACCTTGTGTGGTCTGTCTCAATCTCTATCGCTACGTTTTTTTCAGAATGTCTATGGATTGATGGCTGATGGATGCCATTTCAGAATGTAAAGACGGAAAACAAAAATACCTGTCTACGGATAAGAGAATGGTTCTCGCGTTAAAGATGGCACAGAACCAGCAATGGGGGATGTCGTGGTCTAGGCATAAACAAGTGACACAGTACACTTAAACCACAAGGACAAGAACCAAAAATAGTAAAGGAAGTAGGAGTAAGCAGCCAAACTCCACAGGTACGAAAAGTAAAATTTATTGAGCGCTTTCATCTCTAAATACAAGACTTCTTCAAAATAAGTTAACAGAGCACAAACTTTCCTATATATACACACACAACCTCCTCCACAAGAATTAAACACTAATCAAGTCCCCACCCTTAATTAATACGAGTTACACAAAACAAAATTCCTGACTGAATCTCAATCATTCATAAAAACTAAAATGTATTCATACTAATAATATTTAGACCTGAAGAATAATAATTTAGCCCACTGTATTCATAAAAAAAAACTTTATGTTGACATGCATTAAAACTACTAAATGCAAAAAGCAGATTTTAATTTCAGTAAGGGACAAAGTGGAATTCTATCATTGAGTCCAGGATAGATGGAAGCATTCAATCTAACCTGCCATTTCATTTCTAAAAACTCAAGATAATCATCAGAGGGACCCCCCCCCCTTAACCCAAGGTCTACATTATCAATCACACAAAACTTAAAAGTGTGGTTAAGGTGGTCTTTAATATGCCTGAACAAGGCATTGTTTTCATTTTTGTTAAGAATGTCATAATTGTGCTGATACACTCTCTGCAAGTGACGCAGTATGAATGGAAGTCTCTCTGTGGGATCTGCTTTCCACAGGCGAGATGATTGTTAACTTTTTCGGACATCAGTTAGTGCAAGAAAAAAGGAGCCCCAATGGGGTACTTAGCTTTAGCCATTTTCAGCTGAAATCCAAGCTCTGGTAACGACCGACCGGCATACTTGCTAACTTCTACTGTTACGGGCTCTATAGCAAGAAAGACTGATGTAATGGTGTCAGCTGCCTTGCTTTATAGCACTGACGAACTGACATCAGTCAACAAGTGACAGCAGCAGACGCAGAAAAACATTGACTCTGGTATATGGGCCGCCCAAGGGCTACCACAGCAGGGATAACCCACAGGTGATGACCGCAACAGTGAAACACAATGACCATCTGGGGAGGAATTGTGAGGAAATGTACCTTACAACCACTGGATACAGATGTTCGTACATATCTGTCACTGGTTGTGGATTTCCAAGATGACAGAGAAAGTCAATCCCAGACTACCTCAAAGGGGGAAAAGTTGAGCAAGACCTAAGAGCTGCTGCCAACCACCTTTAGGTAGATGGCAGCTCGTTAAAAATTTCCGGGAAAATCTAGCTCTGCATCCCTGACCTCTATGGCGACCACTCTTTCCAGACTGTTGCTGCTTCTATACATGTTGCCCTCATGAACAACATTTAGTGACAGCTCCTTTGCGCTTTTTAGGGAAAGAGTACTAAGAAGGCTGAAATCTGACTTTGGCAACTGTGAGACTCTTTTCTTCTTTCTCTGTACTCTGGATGAGTATTTTTACCTCAAGACCAATTAAAGCTGGATCCTGTAAAATGGCATTAATGAACTTTAACAAAAAACACTGTGAAAAGAAAACGGTGAAAGCCACTAGAAATCCAAAAGGTTTATTGTAAAGGTTAAGCGCTTTCAACGGCCTTCTTCAGAACAAATAAAACCCATATAAACCATCTTTAAATACCCCCACTTTAATCTGACACAACCAATTAAAAAATCCACTTTAATAAAAATATCAACATGAATATACTTAGAAAAAATATTTAATAACATTTAAAACAATGCTGATGAAAAACAATAACATACATTCATAGGTTCATACTAGGCTATCTGCCCTAGGGCATTTATAAGCCCAGCCAGAGTGTGTTTTGCTTTCGCCACCCATTTTAAATTAATTTTGCTATGCCCTTTTTCGAGGTTAGTATACTGTGGGGACTCTATGCTCCAGACCAGAAGTGTATCCCTCACTGGCAAGATCAGACCATAAACTAATCTCACTGGATATTCACATCCCGACCCCACCCCCTGCCCAGAAAACCACACTTCTAAAGCAATCATTCATTTACATCTATCATAATAGGCTTTTCTACGTAAAACAGCTTTAAAATTGACCCCACTGTTCAACCCTGGTGCATTATAGGCATTAAGAAAAATCTGCCACTTCAATTCCCTATAATCAAATTCCCCTTCTTTATCTCCATCAAAATCTTTAGGAATACTGTCAATAACAGTGAAATGAAAATTATTATAACTGGGGCATACCAAGGTGTGCTTAAACAATGCATTGTCCAAATTCTTTTTCTTAATGGCATAAGAATGCTCATAAATTCTCTCTCAACTCCCTGTTGGTCTTACCAACATAAAATGAGGTGCAGTCAGAGCACTTACCCAAATACACCACAAACGTGAACTGCACGTAACACCGCTGGAACCTGCCAAATTCTGCTGCGTCTACTAATCTCAAAAAGGGCCCACTGCAATATACCTGCAAAAATTACAATTCCTACATTTAAAAGTGCCTCTTTCTGTTATCCCCATATGGTGATTACCCTCTAAAATTTCTTTAAAATATTTTGCCCTTTTATTGATAAAAGATGGCGCAGCACCTACAATTGACCCAATCCCACTATTAGCTTCTAAAATCCTCCAGTTGTTGGCTGTAACTCCTTTAATAGCCTTCCTATCTATAGTGAAGACTAAGGGCATAGATACTGACCAATCTTTACTCTCCTGATTCTTGACACCAATGTCTACATTTGCCACATTAACCCCTAATATTTCTTGTACTATTCTAGATGGATACCCCCTGCTTTTAAATCAAAGGTGTAACTCATTGACTAGTTCATCCAACTTTGTAACATCCATGGTTAACCATTTTAACCTAACTAATTGCCCTTTAACTATGTTTTTTCTAAGTATATTCATGTTGACAGCACTTTTATCAAAGTGGATTTTTTGACTGGATGCGTCAGATTAGGGTGGTGTATTTAAAGATGGTTTATGTGGGTTTTATTTGTTCTGAAGAAGGCCATTGTTGCTTGACCAAAACTGCTTATCCTTTACAATAAACCTTTTGGATTTCTAGTGGCTTTCACAGATTTCTTTTCACAGAGTTTTTTGTTGATTTCTTTGTTGCACTGGCATCAGAGGCATTGTTTTAAGTTTTTAGCTTTCATTAATGAAGTTTACTTCACTGTTTTTGGCAAAGTTCATCTCAAACAGAGCCACACTTGCCAGTGAACAGCTATGCAAGATCCCACACCTCACGGACCCACAGCAGTCGCAAAAAATGTGGATCAATAAGGCTCAACACTGCTGAAACTGCCGCCAAGTGGGACAACAGTTTCTTTATTATAGGTACATATAACAAATGTATGATGGTGCAGTCCATTTTGTCCAAGAAATCTCTTGAGAAATTCACCATGCGAGTCAGGTGGTTAAGCACCCACTAGAAAAACAAACACTCACCTCTCTAGGTGGCCTGCCATTCTAGATTCCTTGTCTGAAGGCTTTGATGTGTGAAAAGCTTCTTTAGAGTAACTGCTGCAACCAAGACAGCTAGTTTAAGAGTCTCAGACCAGAAAACCAAATATTCAGTTGGACAGCAATGAATATGCTCCACCTTCAAAGGAAATGCAGCAACAGTATACAGCTTCTCCTTTGTGACACAGGTGAATATTTTTAAAACCTCACCATAATCAAGAGCAGCCATAGTTGAGTAGACAAGTGAATCGATATCATTCCTCTTCTATGGGGCCTTCCAGGGAACCTTTTTTTTTTGGGGGGGGGGGGGGGTCTGTAGATAAGAAACAGAAAGAGTGATTCTTCTAGGCTGAAACTGTGGCAGGAAGTCAAAAGAAGATTGTCTGGTTTGTCCTAAAAGACAATCTTCACTGCTTTCGCTCTGCTGACTTTCTCTCCAATGAAGTAACACCTTCATCAAAAGTGAGTAAACACAACTGAGAAAAAGTGTGAAGAAAATGGGCTACATTCTCAAGGTCTGCAGCTCTGACATGTATTATATGATCTGCACTACTGTGGCCAATTTATATGTGAATGCATCAGCTTAAATCCATACCACTTGCACAGAAAAATACACAACGGATGACTGGCCTTAAGTGTATACTGCAACTGTGCACTCCCAGCTTAGGCGATGTTCAATACCTGCTACACTCAAATAGGCTTTACAATGGATCAGAGTTCAGTCATTGGCTCCTCAGGAATTCACTCACTTCAGAGTAAGCCCACTGCCTTAAAGTGCAAACTTACAAACACAAACTGAAACATGACCAAGCTTTTTGTGCACAAATATGCACACAATATACCCAAGCAAGGTTAACAATCTCTCTCCAATGCCACTTATCCCCTCCCTTATCTTTAAGGTAATGCTGCCACCATCTTCATACAGCACACTAGCATCTCAAAAACACAGTTCCTGCTGAGCCTCAAAATAAACCAAACACTAAATACCTGTACAGTACAAACAGCCAGAGCAGCAGTTTTTTAAAAGAAAAAAGTCAACAATTACTAATGCACCATATCATACCAGTAAGCTAAAAAAATAAGTAGTAGGCACAAGTACTGAAAATAAACAATAAAACTTTTCACTTGAAATAGACAAATTGAGCAATGCATTTGGTAAACAGAAGCACGCAAAAAAAGTTTAAACTTGCACAAGGAAAGCACAAAACAGATGCATTTAAGAATTCTAACCACTGGACCTCTCTCTACCTGTAGCTAAAAAGATGTACTGAATTCTGTCTACCTCTGACTTAAAAGTTGAAACAGAAGATGCACAACTCCAACGGCAAAAGTTCAATGTTATGACTTCTGTCCAGAAATGTAATCTGCGTGTGCTGTCCATAACAAAGATATTATCTTTCAAGACAGCTGTGTGCTCTCTCTCTCTTTCTCATTAAAATAGTCCAAGGCTGATTTGGATTCAACAGTGGATAATATCTATCTTGTTCTAAAAGCTATTTTGGCTCAGAGGAATGCAGTAGTTGTATCCAAATAAAGTAATACTCTAAGCCTGCAAATTTCTGCGCATCTGAGGAACACATTTAGTTCCAGTTTTAACAGCTCTGATGCTTTTTCACAGATATAAATTTTCCATTCTATACTTTTCAAATGTTGCAAGATTTACAAAGTACAGTTATGTACACTTACCATAAATGTAGATGTTCGAGTGTATTCACTGTTGCAATCATCACACTTGGGTTATCCTGCCAGGGGTAGCCCTCAGTCGGCCCAAATACCAGAGGCTTAGAATTTCTGCATCGGTTGCTGTCGCTTCAGGACTGATGTCAGGTCGTCAGTAGTATAACATCAGGCAGCCAACGCCATTACATCAGTTTTTCCTGCCCCAAATGCCAGGAGCCCCCAAAAAGGAAGCTAGGCAATGGTGGAAGACCACCACCAGTAGAAAGTAAATACCAAAGATTTTCTGTAAAGAGTGAGGAAGAGAGAGAGACAAGGGGGATGGGAAGGTGGGAAACCAGGACTGCAACAGTGAATACACTCGAACATCTACATTTATGGTAAGTTTACACAACTGTACTATGTTCTTTGTGTTTCACAGCTGCAGTCATCATAGTTGGGTTGATTCTCAAAGCTGAAGAAAAGGGAAGAGGCAGTCAAGACGACTTGGGGGCTGGCTAGGATGCCCTGTAAGACTGCGGTTGCAAAGTCTGCTCTGGATTCAGAGAAGATAGCCAGGTGGTAATGCTTGGTGAAGGTATGAACAGAAGCCCATGTTGCAGCCTCCAGGATGTCCCTGGTAGGGACTCCTCTGAGAAAAGCTGCAGAGGTGGAGGTTTTCCTGGTGGAATGCGTCCTGACCCCCTTAGGGGGGTGGTTTCCCGTGTTATTTATAACAGAAATGGATGCATTGTGCTATCCATTTGGAGATGGTTCATTTGGAAATGGCCTTGCCCTCTACCCCTGCTGCAAAGCTGACTATCAATTGGTCAGTTTTCCTAAAAAATGTAGTCCTATCCAGGTAGAATATGAGCTGTCCGTGCACATCTAGAGAATGCAGAATCCTTTCCCCCTTGTTTTGTGGGTTATGGAAAAAGATGGGTAAATGAATGGATTAGCTGAGAGCCACACTGGACACCACTTTAGGCATGAAAGTTGGGTTAGTTCTGAGGGAGACCCTGTTAGCATGGAAAATGATGAAGGGCTCTACAGCCATGAGTGCTTGTAGCTCTGAAACTCTTCTAGCTGAAGTGATGGCCAGAAGCAAGGCTGTTTTCCAAGAGAGGAATTTTAACTCTGCTGAAGCTGCAGGCTCAAAGGGGGGTAGTGTGAGCTTTTCCAGCACAAAGTTAAGGTCCCAAACTGGGGTAGGAGCACTTCTGGGTGGCCTTAAATTGTTAGCCCCTCTTAGGAACTGTTTGATGAGAGAGTGAGAAAAGAGAGGTGGCTCTGTGCTGTAATGAGCAGAGATGGCAGAGGCATGAATTTTTAATGGAAGAGAAGGACAGAGGCCCCCATGTAGCAGGTCTGCTAGGTAATCCAGGATGGGAGGTAGGGAGGGCTGTGCTGTTTCAGCTCCTTTAGCCTGGATCCAGGTGCAATACCTTTTCCACTTGTCAGCATAGGATTTTCTAGTGCTGGGGCATCTGGCCTCACGTATAACATCCGGGACTTGTTTGCTTAGGCTGGCAACTGGAGGAGAGGTCAGGGAATAAGCCGGGTTGCCAGGTTCTGGGTCTGTAATTGTAGATGCATGAATTCTCCATTCTTCTGAGTCAGAAGAGTTGGGATCTGGAGTTGGTGCCATGGTGGCAGGCTGCGCAGCAGTAGGTACCAGTGCTGGCATGGCCAGTCTGGGACAATCAATACTGCCCTTGTTTTTTTCCTCCTTTATTTTGAGCAGTATCCTTGAAATTAGTGGAAGAGGGGGAAACGCATAGCTCGAGAGGTTGACCTATTGGAAGGATAGAGCATACACTTTCCAGGCCTTGCTGTGAGGTTCCCTGGTACAGAATTTGCTGAGCTGGTGATGTTGTGGGAGGCAAAGAGGTCCACCTTCAGGATGCCCCATTTCTGGGTTACAAGGGTGAAGTTGCTGTGGTCTAGTGGTCACTCGTGTGGGTCTAGGAGATTTCTGCTTAAGTTGTCTGCCAGAGAGTTTTGGGAGCTTGGCAGGAATTGTGCTAGCAGGTGAATTTGCATGGGTGAAGCCATGTGCCAAAGGGTCATGGCGAGCCCGCAGAGCGGATAAGAGTGAGTTCCTCCCCGCTTGTTGATATATCACATCACTGTGGTGTTGTCAGTTTTGATCAGTAGAGGCCCTTGGAAGAGTAGGGGTCTGAAAGCTGTCAAGAGTCTGCTGAACAGCTAGCAACTCTTTTTGGTTGATTTGCAGATGTATTTGATTTGGGCTCCAATGGCCCTGAATGCACCTGCCATCTAGGTGTGCACCCCAGGTATAGTATGCGTCTGCGGTTAGGGTCTGGGCGGCGTGGAGTTGTGAGAAGAGAAGACCATTGTTGTGCTTGCATGCTGCTGCCCACCAAAGAAAATCTTTCCTTAGACAGGGAATGATAGTTTCCAGGTCCTGAGAGTGTTGACACCAAAGGCTTTTTAGGTACCATTGTAGTTTCCTCATATGCAGTCTGGCATATGCAATGAGTAGATTGCAGGATGCCACGAACCCTAGAGCTTGCAGGATTTTCCTTGCGGATAACTGGGTACTGGTGGCTAGTTGAGAGAAGTAGCCTGTCAAGTAGGCTTGTTTTTCTGGAGTAAGGAATGCAAACTGGGATGTTGCGTCCAGGCTTGCTCCCAGGAATACAATTTTTTGAGTGGGGACAAGTTTGGATTTCTTTTCGTTTGTAGTATACCCCAGAGAGGTCAGTAGGTCCTTTACAAAGGTCAGGTGCTGTAACGGCTTTGCCTGACTGTCTGCCTGAATCAGACAGTCGTCCAAGTAGGGGAAAATTTGGATATTCCTTTATCTGCAAAAAGCAATGGCTGGAGACAGGCATTTTGCGAAAACTGGGGCAGCGGATAAGCCAAAGGCAACTGAAAGTGCATAGATCCTGCCCGGAAATGTAGATATTTCCTGTAAGAATCTCTGATTGGGATGTGTAGATCGGCCTCTTTTAGATCTAGGGTGGCTAACCAAGCATCCTTGGAAAGCATAGGGAGAAGCTGCTGGAGGGTTAGCATTTTGACTTTTGGTATCACCAGCAAGGTGTTTAGGATTGATAGATCGAGGATAGGGTGCCAGGTGCCCTCTTTTCTGGGTACCAGGGAAAGCCTGGAATAGAAACCTTGGCCTATCTGGTCTGCAGGAACAGGCTGCACTGTCCTCATGGAGAGCAGAGAATGTACTTCTTTTTGGCCTCTGCCCACTGGTTTCGAGGAAGATCTGGGAACCCTTTTGGGGTTGGCAGAGTATAGAAATAAAATTTGTTTCCCTGAGACACTATGTTCAGGAACCATTAGTCGCTGGTAATACATGGGAGGATAGTATTCCTCCTAGGGGCACAAGCAGGTGGGCAGAGGAAAGGGGTGGAGGTGTAAAGTCATTGTGAGTTCTTTCCATATGGGGGTGGCTTAGTACTCCCTGTTTTTGAAGTGGAGGAACTCCATTGCTTAGATCTCTGCATTCCCTGGGACTGCTGTCTGGGTGGGTCTGCTTACCCTAGGTCTTGTCTGAGCTGGCCTGGAGGGGGCTGGAAAGGACCAGTGTTTGGTGGGGCAATGCCTACTGAACCTCGGAGGCTGGACCTGCAAGAAGTCTTTAACTGTCTGCATAGATTTTGCTTTTTCTTCCTTCTTTTTAAAGACCTCTTCTGCCTTGGTGCCAAACAAATTGTCTTTGTTCAATGGTGCATCCAATAGTTTTGATTGGACATGGTCTGGCAAGGTCGGTTCCTTAAGCCAAGCATGCCTTTCAAGTACAGAACCTGTGACTGCTGCCCTGCAAGATGCTTCTAGGGCATAAAAGCCACACTGCAAGGTGTGTTTAGTAACTTGGCTTGCAGAATGCATAAGCTTTTGTAATTCTTTATTTTCTGCACAAGCAGGAAAGGTAGATATTTTTTATTTGAGAAGTTCCATGACATGTTGCTGGTATTTCAGCATGTGGAACTGATAATTTAGTGCTCTAATGGCAAGAGTTGCAGAGGTGTATACTTTTTTACCCCATCTGTCTAAAGCTTGGGAATCTCTGTCCGAGGGGGTGGTATTCCTAGCCGAGGTTGCTTTTATTCCTTTAGGTCCTTGGGAGATGACCACGGGTCAGCAGTAGGATTTTTGAACAGAAATTTTTGTGAGTCAAGGACTCTGTAATACCAGTCAGGTTTCCTGGGAGCAGGAGGAAGGGTGTCATGGTTTAAACTGGATTCCATAAAGACATCATCCACAACATCCAAGAAAGGAAAAATGGCTAAAGGTCTGTGCTGTGGCAAATCTAAGAATTCCGAGTCTCTTTTTGGACTGAGGATAGTCCTGACATTCACATTGGAAATGCTCTCTTAAAGTATGTAGGGTTTCACCAAATGAAACATCCTCTGAAGGAGAAGCAGAAGGAATGGATTCCTCTGTAACTGAATCCTCATAAGCAGATAAGGGTTGCATGTCTTCATATTCAGAAACATCAGAGTCATCGGACTCCTGGTCAGATAAAACTGCTGAGGACAACTCTCTTTTTTCTTTTGGAAGGGGTAGGCTGGCTTCCCTTACTTAGCATGATAAGGTCTTCTGCCATTTTAAGCATTTGAGTTTGCGGCATGGAAGCAGGTGCCTGAGCTTGGGTCGTCATTTTTTTTAGGCGTAGTTCGTACCCTGGGCCATAGAAACTCGGTAGTTTTAGAAAGAACAGAAGATGCAAAAGAAGTCGTTGGTTTGTGTCAAGTATTAGTAGTGCGAAGGCACTTGCTCACTAAAGCAATTACAAGTCAGCACTAAAAATTAAAAGCACTACACCCTCGCTCCCCATTGGCCCTTGTTTTCAATTATAAAGGAATTCCCAATATTATTCTAGCATGTCCAAAGGTCAGTTGTCAATCTCCTCTCCGGTCCAGCTGGTGAATATGGGAATCTTGAGGCAATGTTACAACTGTCTCATGTACACAGACAACCCTCTACTCCTCCCAACAAATTCCAACACATGTGAGAGATGCAACCATATAGCCAAACTGGAGGCTAAGCTCTCTCAACTCGGTACTAGCATAACCAGTCAGGAGGAGAAGGAAACCACACTCACTAGAATTCCAGTCTTACATAGACCTACCACGACAGCAAACCAAACACATAATCACACAAAAACATACTGGGAGGCTCTAAACAAAGATCTGCCTAAGCAGCAGAGACCTCCAAAGCAGACACCCAAGCAACCGCTACCCCAAAACAAAACACGTGCAACACATATCTCACAAAGCCAGTGTGCCGAACAGTCACAGCCCTTAAGGCTAAACAACACACCTGATACACTTGTAATAGGTGACTATCGTCAGGTACACTGACGTCCCGCTCACCAGGCTGAACAAGAAGGTCACGGTGAGCAGCCTGTCTGGCGCTAGGATCCGCCACATAACACAAGCACTCAGGTCACTCCAAGGCAAGTACAAATATGACTCGGTCATTGTCCATGCTGGTGTGAATGACCCGAGACGTACCTCCCCGGACTACATGAAAAGAGACACAGAGGAGCTCTCTGAGCATGTAGCCAAGGCTGGTATGACCCTGACCTTGAGTAGCATCTTACCCTCACCAAGAATGATGCCACAATATGAAGACAAGATGATCAATTTCAACAATTGGCTTAAGTATTGGTGTCATTCAAAGGGGATCCAATGCCTGTCAGCTTGGGATGATATGCACGACAAGCCATGATGCTTTGCTAGGGACGGCTTGCACCTGTCACCCCTGGGCTTTCGGATATTGGCAAAAGCTCTTGCTACCCCCATAGTGCCTTTTTTAGGCAAGGCTCAAAAGACAAACCCACCTCCATAGGTATCACAAGGGATAAGAAACTAAGAGTAATGCTACTCAACGCTAAAAGTCTAAACCTCAAGATGCACGCACTCGAAACTCTCCTTAGCATGGAGAACATAGATATCCGTGCAGTAACAGAAACCTGGTTCAGGACTCCCGAGAGCACTCCAGCACCACCAGGTTATACCTCATACCATGCTTTTCGGCCCCAAAACTTGGAACGAACCACAAAAGGAGGGGGAGTATCGATATTCATCAAAGATACCCACACCTCCAGGTTGGTGGCAAAGCACGAAGCATCAGAGACTATCCATGTGCAACTAACAGTGGGTAAAACTGCCTTCCAGTTTATAGCCTGCTACAGACCACCCTCCCAAACCCAGGAACCCCACTCAGCCTTCCTGAGAACACTGGAAAATATGAAGGTCTCTCCGAACATCATTATATTGGGCGACTTCCAACTACCCAAACATAGACTGGGAGCATTACTCTAGCTCCAACACCCTTGCCCAAAGGTTCCTAGAATTCATAAACTCAAATGCTATTGAACAACTTGTTACCACTCCCACAAGAGGGGAAGACGTACTGGACCTGATCATCACCAACATGGGGACTCTATGCTACAGACCAGAAGTGTATCCCTCACTGGTAAGATCAGACCATAAACTGATCTCACTGGATATTCACATCCCGACCCCACCCCCTGCCCAGAAAACCACAGTGAAAAACTTCTCTAAAGCAAATTTCACACTCCTCAAAACCGAGGTGGAATCCTTCAAAGCCCCCGGGCCTGTGGAAAATACGGCCCAGACTGCAGAATCCTTTATAAATGCATTCTATGAACACCTTCAGGAATGCATGGATCATGCAATCCCAAATAAAACCAAGACCCAATCCTCCAAAGGCAGGCGACCTGTCTGGTGGACCCCAGCCATAAACAAACTATACAATAGAAGGAGGAAGCTACTACATGATAGAGCAAAATCCCAAAAAGGGAAGGCATCTCTGATCAGTATTAGCAAAAAACTAAGGGCACTCAAAAAATCGTCAAAGGCCAGCTTCAAGAGAAAAATTGCACAGGACACTAAGGATAATCACAAGGCTTTCTTTAGTTATGTTAGGAACCTGGGTGGGAATTCCCAGATATGCTCAGAATTAGTCCAAAATGACAAAAAATACACTGATGCCACAGACATTGCCAACATCCTAGCTGACAGGTTCAGTGCAACCCCCCCCCCCCACCAAAAGGGCAAATATCAATCCCAGCAGAGTGCTGCCCCCCCTGACATCTCAGATGCTCAGGTGGGAGCCGCCCTCTCCAAAGCAAAAAAACACAGCATCAATGGGACCAGACGGTGTCCCAGGCTGCGTCCTACATGAACTCCAAGAAGAGCTAAACCCAAACATAAAACTGCTGTTCAATCTCAGCCTTACTACAGGATATGTACCCAAACAGTGGCGTACAGCAACAGTGGTCCCCCTCCACAAAGGTGGTGCCTCAACGGACCCTGGAAACTATCGCCCCATAAGCCTGACTAGCTTGGTCTGCAAAGCTATGGAAAGGATCATCATGGACCTCATAAATAAAGATATTGGGGACCTACAGACACTGGATCCTACCCAGTTTGGCTTTAAGGGCAGATCATGCCTCTTAAACCTGGTTGACTTCTTTGAAACAGTCACCAAGGCCATTGACAAAGGGAAGGTGGTCCACACAGCCTATCTGGACCTCGCAAAAGCCTTCGATACAATACCCCACTCGGGCATTATAGATAAGCTCACCAGCTTAAATATAAACCCCTATGTCACTAGATGGGTTGCAAACTGGCTCAAGGACAGAACCCATATGGTTAGAATTGCTGGAGCCATGTCAGACTCCAAACCAGTTACAAATGGCGTCCCACAAGGCTCAGTCCTGGGACCTCTCTTGTTTGGTATATATTTCTCGGAGGTACAGGCCAACACGGAAGGACTGTGGCTGACCAAGTTCGCAGATGACTGCAAACTGGGAGCTATAATAGACTCCCCAGCCGACACAAGCATCCTCCAAAAGGGCCTCATAGAAACAGACAACTGGTGCCAGAGCCATGGCCTCAAGCTAAATGCCAAAAAGTGTATAGTCTTCCCCTTTGGCAAAAACAAAGTGCCCACAAATTACCACATAGGTGGTAATCCATTAAGTACAGAAGAAGTAATTAGGGACCTGGGGACCCAAGTTGATAGCAATCTCTCATTTGACAACCACGTGGCCAAAGTGGTTAGAAAAACATTTTATATAGCCCACCTAATCATGAAGGGATTCACATCTAGATTAGGGGAGGTCATCGTGCCTCTTTAGTCATCCCTCATCAGGCCCATAATAGAGTACAATGCCCCTTTTGGGATGTACCTTACCAAACACCTGCAGCAACTGGAAAGACCCCAAAAGTACCTCACCAAGAGGATCAAAGGGCTCAAACAGATGCCATATGCTGCCCAGTTAAAGAAACTCCAGCTCTACTCAGTGGCATACCGCCTGCTCAGAGGTGACCTGTGCCTGACGTATAAGGCCATGTCCAACCCGGAATTAAGGGACATGCTGCACCTCAAAAAATCCAAATCCCATCGAGCTACACGCTCGAGAGACTTGAACCTCAGCACTGAAATAAATAGGACATGCTGGAGGGACAGATTCATAACCCAGAGGCTCCCTTCACTCTGGAATAAAATCCCAGTCCAGGTTAGGTAGAGTCCCTCATTGACTCTCTTCAAGAGGAATCTTGATGAGTGGATGGGAGATCGTAGGTTTACCCCGGGTATCACTTCTGTGTCACTGTTAGACAGAGGCACAGTATACTAACCTCGAAAAAGGGCATAGCAAAATTAATTTAAAATGGGTGGCGAAAGCCAAACATACTCTGGCTAGGCTTATAAATGCCCTAGGGCAGATAGCCTAGTATGAACCTATGAACCTATGAAGAACTTCCTCGGAAGCCAGTGCCTGCTCAGCGGCTCCAGACCCATCCAAGGTAGAGACATCCGCAGGATCCTTAGTCAAAGAAGAGTCTTGCGGCATACCGAACTCCAAACGGGTCTCGGTAGTGGCTGGCAAATCCACAGAAGTGGGCACCAGGGGTTGCGAAAGTGCCTCACTGAGTACCGGCGAAGTGTCGACTAGCTTAACGGAAGCGTCTTCAGCAGTTTTGGACCTGTGCGGTCTATCTCGGTCTTTATCCTTACGTTTTTCGGAAGATCAGTAGTTATATGGCTTACCAAAGCTATTTCGGAATACGGAGATCGATAGTGAAAATATTTAGCTACAAGGGCGTGACGACATATAGTTCTGGCGTTGAACAAAGCACAAAACCAACAGCAAGGTATGTCGTGGTCTGGGCCTAAACAGGTGACGCAGTAAGAATGGAAGTCTCGGTGTGGTATTTGCTTTCCACAGGTGAGACAATTGTTAATTTTTTCGGACATCGGTTAGAGCAAGAAAAAAGGATCCCCAACTGGGTACTTAGCTTTAGAAAACTTCAACTTCAATTCGGAAACGAAACTCAAGCAGCGGGCGACCGGCACGCATGTGAACTGCTTCTGTTTCGGGCTCCTCAGCAAGAAAGACTGATGTAATGGCATTGGCAGCCTGATTTTATACCACTGACGACCTGATGTCAGTCCTGGAGCGACAGCAACCAATGCAGAAATACTAAGACTCTGGTATTCGGGCCGACTGAGGGCTACCCCTGGCAAAATAACCCAAGTGCGATGACTGCAACCAGTGATACATGAAGAACATCAACAGTTTAATGAAAATTTGATTATTTCAGCTGTATACAGTTTCTCTACATCTTCCCTACTCCAGCTAGACCTCAAGTGAATTTTCATGTGGCATCACCGAATACAATGTCCGGAGGTACACATGCATTTTGTTACACTTGTCCATTTCCTAGTTTTCAATGAGTCTGTTCTTCTGATAACAGGATAGACCACTTTAGCCATTTCTATTGGTGTCTCTTTGTGCTGACAGATAATCTTGCGATTTTGTAATTCCACTGGATCCCTGTGTCTTCATGGTGCTCCGCATGTTGGATAAACTCTAGTTTTATTTCCTACCTTACCATCCTTTGAATACTGCTCACACCTTTTGCAATGCCTGGCCAATAACAACTTTGCATACATCTTTTTTTGTGTACTTTCTGCCCATAAGACCAGAAAAAGGAAAGTTATGGGGTATGGCTAGAAGTATCTGCAAACAGGCCCTTAGGACTATCAAATACTATACAACTTCTTTTTCTAACCTACATTACAGTCCATTTTTTTGAACAACCCCTTGCTCAGTAAGTTCTGACAGCTGCAACTCTAGTTCAGCATTCCTTCCCTGAAGCACCCATATCACCATCTTCTGTTGCAGTTGTGGGCACTGAAAAGGGTTTTTCCCTCAACCTCCCTACGACTATTTCCATATCTGTCTGCTTGCAACTGCATATACACAAGGTACTGAGCCATCAACTTCATCACCTGTTAGAACATCTGCTTGGATACTATCAAACAATGCCTCCTGCTCATCTACTTATCCCCAATCCCAGTCCAAATGGCACCTGAACCGATGTTATTCCCATGAGTCTAACTAGAGCAGACTGCCTGGGCAAGTGAAATCTCTCTCTAATAACTGCAGGTTTACCAACAGCTACGTCTAATGCAAAATTCCTCCTACCAAATTTTTTAACCTCCAATAAAAATAGGATACAGGCTCTTTTGAGAATCTTGACCAATGTAGTTTCAACACAACCTGCCACTACCAAGGTGCTTGTTAAGTTGATGTCCTCAAGTGGCTTCCCCCCACTCCCACACACTGTCACTATGGATATCTGGAATGTACTTGCCCCATTAAGTTACAACGATAATGGTTTACACCAAGACCTTCATATGTGTACTCCAGTCAGTGGCTTCCCACTTTGTCTGTGAAACCTACTGTGAAGGTCTATATTGTCCCCACAGAATTTCTCATATCAGTGTACAGTGCAGAGCACCCTTTCCTATGCAGTTGTACCCTGCTAGTGAGACGGGGGTTATCCCTTATGCCCATTTCATCAGCATTGTTTTAGTCAAGGTCTGTTAACCAAACTGTCATATCCTCAGTACTTACTCCCCTTACCATAAAGTACCTCAATATTTCAAAAATACTAACTGGGCACCCACTCACCATCAAATAAAGTGCTTATTCCTGCAAAGAAATTGCATACACCATATTCTGTTCTTTTTCTATGTTCTCTACAATTTGTTTCCCTATAATCTTAAGCAGCAATTTTAAAACACTTGACCATAAACATGTTTTGCTTTACCATAATCAAAGTAGCCAATTATCAGTCATTTTACTTGCTGCACACCCACTCGCACACTCACTCGCACACTCAAATGCCTGAATAAAACTGTTGAGTCATTTCCCTCTTTATACTGGAGACAATTTAGCACTAATCTTGGCATTCAAGTCTTATTTTCACCCCTGTTACTTGCATGCTTATGACAAAGGACCAGTATACCTGTCTCTTGCTGGTGCTCTATCTTTCTTCTCACTGTTTCCTTGCCCTGCAGACCAAGTTCCCCTGGCTGTATTAAGATGGATTTGTATCTCTAGCTACAGGTTTGTTTCCAGTCCATGCTGCATTCTGAGGTCATGTGGAGATGGACTATTCTATGCATTGCAGTCATGGCCACATCAGCAAAAGCAAAGTTATGGTTTACTGTTAACATAAAACAACCATTAAATATCTGTACCGTAGGAAAAGCTCTAGCAATAACTTTGAAAAGTAAAAGCGAACCGTTATTAATACAAAAGTCCAATAAAAAAGCCTTAAGCTAATAAAAGAAATCACCAGCTAAAAATTTTAAAAAGACAAATAAAATTCTTTACTTGAAATAAATAAAATCAAACGAACAAATAAACATGTATTATAAAAAATATATAATAAATGCATTTAAAATGGACAAATGTGATAAGCAAAAATTGCAATTAACACCTTATCTGGACATATCTCTACCAGTAATCAAAGAAATATAGTGACTTCTGGCGATATCTGATACAGCAGCCCAAACAAACTCTGCATAATTCCGTAAACAAAAAGGAATACAAAATGAGACATCTCCAGCACTACACCTGCACAGTACACAAGTAAAGTAGTATGTTGATAGCAGATGCTTTATATTTCAACTTAAAAGAACCCAAGGCAGTCTTGCTGTTTACATTCAAACATGAATGATGCTTTTCCTGTTTTCAGAGTATAAAAAAAAAAAAATAATAATAATAATAATATTTGTTAACCAGGTAAACCCACTGGACACTCTCTCTTTTCAAGAGTGACCCATGAGCAATGTCTGGTTAAGTGACTCACACAAGAGGCAGATGAGGGCCGAGGATGATTAAAACTCTACCTCAGAAAAAAGAAGTTATGTACTCACCATAACGTTCCATCTGAGTAGTTAAACTTCATTTGTCAGCAACCTGTGGGTTCCGGATCTGAGCCGGCAACTTACCAAGCTAAAGATCCAAGCTCCAAGCTACTCCCTCTTACCCATACTACACTGTATCCTCCTTTCAATCCTCAGATCGAGTTTGCCACCTAAAAACGTGGCCCACGACAACCTAAGCCAAAAGAAACCTGACCCAAACACATACACCAGGCTCGTCAAATTCAGGACATCAAGCCCAAACAGAGAAATAACCATCAAGGTCAGGGGGAAGGAGGGAGAGAAGGTTGCTGACAAATGAAGTCTAACTACTCAGATGGAACGGTTATGGTGAGTACATAGCTTCTTCATCTGAAATAGTTAACTTCATTTGATCATCAATCTGTGGGACAGAGTCCCCAGCTACCCAAAATCTTCGGAGGCCCTTAAGGAAGGATATTCCAGAGCACTGCAGAGTCAAAGGAAGCCCTTCCTCTAGACACCAAATCTAGCTTATAATGAGTAATAAAGGTGTGAGAGGAGGCTGAGCAGATATCGCCCAGGGAAACTCTAGACCAGAATGCAGCAAAAGTAGCCACAGAAAGGGGAGAGTGAGCATGAACCCCTTCTGGTGCTGGTAATCCAGGTTCTTTATATGCTTGTAAAATACAAAGCAAAATCCATTTAGCGAGAGTCACCTTTGAAACTGGTTTCCCCAAAAAGGGTTTAGCAAAGGAAACGAAAAGCTGATCAGATTTACGGAAGGATTTGGATCTATGCAAGTAAAAACGTAACTGCCTGTGAACATCCAGCAAATAAAGTTTGTATTCCCCTTTATTTTGAAAATTAGGGAAAAATACAGGCAAATTAATATACTGATAAGTATTTGACTCTGAAGCAACTTTAGGAAGAAAAGACGGGTTATCCCTGAGAGATACTTTATCCTTATGAAAAACTAGGTATGGGGGTTTCATACATAGCTCCTGAAGCTCTGACATTTTCCTGGCTGAAGTAATAGCCACCAGGAAAGGCGGTCTTTCATGTCAAGAATTTCAAGTCAACTGATGCTGCGTGCTCAAATGGGGACGCAACTAAGGCCTGAAGAACCAAAGTCAAATCCCACAGCGGGGAAGGATTTTTGATAGGGGGTCTCAGAAGAAACGTACCTTTCAAAAACATCTTGCAAATTCTGGTAGCAGCTAGGGAACCTGGATTTTCCCCTATGTGAAAATGGGAAATAGCCACCAGTGGGACTTTTACTATGGAAGAGCTGGCCCCTTGTTGGAAAATATGAGACAAGAAATCTAACACTGCTGGAACTGGAGCGGTAAAATGATCCAGATTTCTCTGCGAAGCCCAAATGGAAAAACGTTTCCACTTACTACTATAAACGTTCTTGGTAGAGGACTTGTGTGCTGCTACCAGGATGGATTTAACTGGGGAAGAGATACCAAGAGTCCTTGCAACTAATGGAACTGGGGGAACCAAGCTGTGAGCTTGAGGCTGTCAAGATTCAAAAGAAGAATTCCTGAGGGATGACGAATAAGATCCAGAATGGGATCCAAGATCCAGGGCAGAGCTAGGAGATGAGACCGTGGGCAAGGGAACCAAGCTTGAAGAGGACAGAATGGGGCTATGAGCATAACTCTGCTCCCCAACCGACGAGCTTTCTGTAAGAATTTTGCCATGAGAGGAAGCGGGGGATATGCATAAAGAAGACCAAGTGGCCAAGCATGGACAGTCGGGGGAATCAGAGCGAAAAACTCGCTGCACTTCACGTTGGATGGCAATGCAAGGAGATTGCAGCACGGCTGACCCCACCTGAGGAAGATCTGTTCCGCTACATAAGGGTTCAAACACCACTTGTAAGGTGAAAGGATAGTTCTGCTCAATTTGTCGGCCAAAATGCTGGACCGACCCGGGATGTGCATTGCTATCAGAAAGCGGTTGGTGGAGAGCGCCCATTCCCACACTCTCATGGCCTCTCGACAAAGTGGATAAAACCTGGTTCCCCCCGGTTTGTTGATGTACCAGACCACTGACATATTGTCTGACTGGATAGCAATATTTCCCAGAGGAAGAGAGGTATGAAGGGCCTGCAAAGCTAAAAGGACTGATTTCATCTCTAGAACGTTTATATGCAGAATGGTCTCACTCTGAGTCCATGTGCCTTGGACAGTCCTGCCTGAGCAGTGCCCCCCCCCCCCACCCTAAGCGGGAGGCGTCTGTGGTCACAGTGGTTTGGGGCAGTTCCTGGGATTGAAGCCACCACATGAGAGAATTTTTGCACACTGCTCAGAGGGATCTTAAAGTCTAGAGACTGATGTAGTAGACATCACTGAACTTGTAACGTCCACTGTAACACTCTCATATGCAGACGTGCACAAGGAACCAGATTTGTAGCTGCTGCCATGAACCTAGGGCTCTCAGGACCAACTCCGCGGGCCAGGCTGCGAAATCTGTCGGGGTCAAAAATATCCTGGCCTGAAGAGAATCTATTCTTGCCCCTATGAAGTCTAGAATTTGAACAGGTTAAAGGGAAGACTTCTTAAGATTTATGGTGATCCCCAGCCGGGTCAACAACTGAAGAAAGAACATCCTAGCTAGTACAAGTTGACGTCTAGTGGAAGCAGTGAGAAGCCAATCCAGGTACGTAAAGACCTGCATGCCCTGAAGCCTCAGGTGGGCCGCTACAACTGCCATGACCTTGGTAAACACCATGGGGGCTGTGGTGAGACCGAAGGGTAGGACCCTGAACTGGTAATGACTTGCACCTAGCTGAAAGCGGAGGAACCTCCTGGCTCGCCTGTCCATCAGGATAGGGTAGCACGCATCCTTGAGGTCTATCAAACACATCCAGTCTTCCTCCTGCAAGAAGGGCAGGATGGATTGCAGAGTGACCATCCGGAACTTTTCCTTGGCAATGGACAGGTTCACTGGGGATAGGTCGAGAATCTGCCTTAAGTACCCCATCTTTTTTGGCACCAAAAAGAACCTGGAACAGATGCCTGATCCGGACTGGTCTGGGGGCACTTCCTGGATTGCTCTTTTTTTCTAGCAGCTTCCTTATTTCCAAAGCTGCCGCCTCCCTTTGAGTGGGTGGGATGTCCGGGAGGCTTCTTGTGTATAGGGGACTGTTTATGAAAGGAACAGAATAGCCTCTGGATATTATTCGAAGCACCCAGCGATCTGACGTGATGGACTCCCACTGGGCTAGGTGCCTCAAAAAACGCCCCCCCCGACTGCCTCCAGAGAGGAGCAGTCGGGCAACCCCTCAGGGCTGCTGCGTGGGTCGGTCGGAAAACGGTTCCCATGACCTGAATTTGTTCCATCCACCTCTGCCTCTGGGCCAGCGTCCACCTTGTCCCCTCTGCCTCTGGGGGAGGAGGAGTCTGGAGCGTTCCGGGACTGCTAAGATTTCTGGAACCACAGCTTCTTTGGCCCTTGCTGGTTCCTGGAGATGGATGTTTCAGGGTTAGAGAAGTGGAACCAGATGGATGATAGCATTTTCCCGTCCTTCGCACTCTGGAAAAGCGCATATCGGTCTTCCCAAACAGGGTTGAACCGTCAAAAGGGGCATTAGTGAAGGACGTCTTGAAAGGTTCCAGAAAATCGCAAAGCTGGAGCCAGGAATGCCTCCCCTTTAATACCGAACTCAGCTGCCCTAGAGGCTCCCTTGGTGGTGTGAGAGTAAACGCATGGACGTATTTCAAACAGACTTGAAAATAGCCATATGAGCCGACAATGTCCATTTATCCTTGGCCAAAATGGACTCTGGGGGAGATTCAGTGTACTCCTTCACGAGGTCACGCTGCAGCCTAATAACGTGGGCCATGTAGTTCAGCTCCCTTGTAGTAAAGGTAGCTGAAGCAAAAGTCTGCTTTCCAAGACTATCCATCGCCCTGGACCCCTTGTCCGGAGAATGGACCGAGGAACCTTCCTGAATGAGTTCCTTTTTGGTGGCCGCTGCTACCACCATGGCATCAACTGGGGAACCCTTACTCCATGAGTGCTTGTCCGCAGGAGGGCTCAATACTTTGTCGGGCCATTTGGGTATGGGCTGTACAGTGTCCGGTTCCTTCCAGGCCCTGGTGGCAATAATGTTCACCAGATGGCCAACTGGGGGGGGGGGCACCCAAGAGGTAGATTGGCCTGCGTCGAACACCTCCAGAAATACCGACTCGTCCGAGTAAGGTTTTTGGGCGGACCATCCCCCCTCTGGCGAAAAATTTCCATTATGTCTGATCTGGGGGAACCTTCCCCTTCCTCCAAGTCGGTATCTTCAGTGAGGGACTCAGGGGAGTCCATGTGCCTCCTTTTGCACTGGCATTTGCAAGGTGCCTCCTTGAGGGGACTCTCCAGGAAGGGCTCGCAAACAGTCTCGTATTCCTCAAGAGGAACTGTCTGGGGCGTATCGGGCACAGGCTGTCCCTGGGAGGACTGGATGATGGAAGGCAAACTCAGCTGTGAGGGCGCAGGAGCGGACTCTGAGGAAAGAGTGAAGGGCCTCGATCCTCCAGAGAGAACCCTCTCCACAATGTCGAAAGCCGAAGGGGAATTGGCTTCCCTGAAGCTGGTGGTGTGGGTAGCCGTACCCCTTGGATACGACGAGGGGATTGGAGCAGAGCCTGGAGCCTCTGCACCCAAGAAAACTGTATGCCCTGACCACAATGGGGCCGATACACTCGTTACCTTGGATCAGACTCCCAGGTCTCTGCTCCAAGAGCTCTGATCCGACAATGGATCAGACAGGTCCGAGGGCATGGCTGGTGTAGAGGTAAGAGGGACCAGCAGCGCTGACCCCCTGACTCCGGGGCTCCTCGGATCCATAGACTCCAAAACCTGAGAGTGGATCAGAGAAGGAGCTATTAGGGCAAACGTCGGAGTCGAACTCCCTGCTCCGGCTGGGGGGGGAGCCAGCAACACTCCCATCTACAATTGAGTTTGCAGGAACCTTCTCATCATCTGGTCCATATCTGCTTCAGAGAGGCTCCTAATGGATCTTGAGGACGCCACCGACACCGGCCAGGAGGGCCAATGCGAGGATGACCTCGAGGTGGGCCGAGCCTCCTCCTCCGGCTCAGGGGAGAATCGCGGAGCCGAGGGGAAGATGGCCTAGCAATCTTTTCTGGTGTTGAGATCACCTTAGTGGGAGGGGCCGACGGATCAGAGTCTGCTTGCCTCTTGCGACCCCTCTCCCTGTCTCTATTCTCTTTATCTCTGTGTTTTTCTTTCCTGGCCTCTCTCTCTCCCTGTTTAGAGGCGGGAGTGAAAGTCCCGAACAAGGGAGAAGGGCCAGAAGGCTGAACAGTCACAGCTGTGACTGAAGATGATGCTGCAGAAGAAGTGGCTCACTCTGCGGGTAAAAAAAACCACTAGAATTAGCTTGGTCCTGCGATCATGCAGGGCCCAGGGGTTAAAGGCTGCACAAATCTTGCAGCTGGATGTCAGATGGGGAACCCCAAACAAACAACGCACAGAGTGTGCCCATCAGCTGGCAACAGCTTATGGCCACACTCTGTGTACTTAGAAAAGGTCGGTTTCTGACTTTCCAACATAACTAACTTAGACAAGCTAAGTAATCAAGCACACACAACACACACTAAGGGCAGAAAGGGGAGGCCTACACAGACAGAAAGCTTAGAAACTTTCTTATACTATTACACTATTATTATTTCTAAACGCAAAACCCGTGGGAGAATAAGGACAGGGTATTAAGAGTTTTAGCACTCAAAGACACACACAGATTGAAAGTTAGATAAAAACCTAACGAACCTGCCTGGAGCTCAAGAATCCCATGCTGGCAAAGCAGTGACAGAGATCTGAGGATTGGAAGGAGGTTGCAGTGTAGTATGGGTAAGGGGGAGGAGCTTGGAGCTTGGATCTTTAGCTTGGTAAGCTGCCGGCTCAGATCCGTATTGGATCCGGAACCTACAGGTTGATGATCAAATGAAGTTAACTACTTCAGATCTAAAGTTTACAACCTTAACTCCTACAACTGTCAGACTGTATAAATTCTATTACTGCTTGAGGTGGTGATGGAGACTGACTTCAGGAAACTAGTGTCCAAACAAATACAGACATCCAGGTACTTCAAATATCAGCATATCTGAAAAACACGTTTAGCTCCCCCCAACTGTTTTGCTGCCTCTCAGCTGAAAGCAATTTATGGTTCTCAATAAACGAAATTCCATTTTCATAAGACAAAATCTGGGAATTTTACCTGTGATTTTTAATATAATTTTTAATCTATGTGATTTCATTATTACTAACACGTATATATATATATATATATATATATATATATATATATATATATATATATATATATATATATATATACACACACACACACACACACACACATGTATGTATGTATGTATGTATGTATATGTGCACGTGCGCACACACACACACACACACACATATATATATATAAATTCTGAGGAAAGGAAACCAGATTTGTCAAGGTCAAAACAGGGCAATGAGGATTACTGCTCTGTTCAACCTGCTGGCTTTCTGAAGGAATTTGGGAATCAAGGGAATGTGGGGGGGGCATACAATAGACCAGGAGGCCAGTCGTGTATTAGAGCATCCCTCAGAGACTGCCCCAGTGGGGGAATTAGGGCAAAGTAGCTGCTGCATTTGTTGTTTATGGGAGAGGCAAAGAGATCTCAGCAAGGCTGGCCCCATGTGTAGAAAATGTTCTCCTCTACGTTCTGGTTGAGAGACCACTCGTGAGGCATTAGAATGGCACTGCTCAATTTGTCCGATATGACGTTGGACCTTCCCGGAATGTGCATTGGTATAAGAAAGCGGTTGGATGACATCGCCCATTGGCACACTCTAAGCACTTCTCGACACAGAGGGTATGCTCTAGTTCCTCCTTGCTTATGTACCAGACCACTGACATGTTGTCTGACTGGATCGGTACCATTATCAGAGGAAGAGAAGACTGAAATGCCTCCAATGCTAGACGCATTGCCCTTATCTCCAGGATGTTTATCTGGAGCTTGGCCTCGTCTGTGGACCAAGTTCCTTGGACAGTCTTCCCCAGATAATGCCCCCCTCCCATATCTGGGAAGCATCTGTGGTCACCGTAGCCTGTGGTTAAGGGGGAATAGAAGGTCAATATTGTGTCACCTGTTCTGAATGAATCCACCAAGAAAGATTATTTTTGCATGTGTCTGTTATAAGAATTTGGTGAGACATTGGTTGGTGGATTATTGACCCATGAGCAGCCAGAAGCCACTGAAGTATTCGCATGTGAAACCTGGCTAACGGAACAAACACAATTGTCGCGGCCATAGATCCGAACGCCTGTGGAACATGGTGGGCAGATTCCTTTTTATTCCTGATTAATCTATAAGTTTGCCATCCGATTGTTAATACTCTGGAAGGAGGAAGTTTTGCAATCATTTGAGTGGTGTCTAGTAGTGCTTCTATGAACTCTAGTGTTTAAGAAGGTTCCAGATGAGATTTTTGGCAATTTATGGTTATGCCTAGCTCGGTATAGACTTGAAGAACAGTCTCTCGTCCATAGATAAATAGATGCCTGGTTGGGGTGGATAAGGGCTACTAGTCTAAATAAGGAAATACCCGGAATCCTTGTCATCTAAGGTGAGCCGAAGCCACTGCTGTGCATTAGGTGAACACTCTGGGGGTGGTACTGAGAAAAAGGACAGTGCTATAAACTGGTAATGACCGTCTCCTAGCTGGAAGCGTAAATGTGGAGCATGCCGATTTTTATATGGTAGTATGCGTCGTGAAGATGTACAGAGCACATCCAGTCATTCTGTTCCAGGAAAGGAAGCATGGACTGTACTGTAACCATTTGGAACTTGCAAAGAACTGACTTGTTCAATCTGCTCAGATCCAAGATTGGTCTCCAGTCCCCCGTTTTCTTTGGAACCAAAAAGAATCTTGAGTACTTTCCGAATCCTGTCTGATCTCAGGAGACCTCTTGAATGACTTTTTTTATAGCAGTCTTTGGATTTCAATGACTGCCTGATTTCTTTGACTGGGTGGAATGTCTGGGATTCTCTTGTTTGGAGGGGGTTGTTGAGAAAAGGGAATTGGTAAACACTGGATATTATCCTCTGCACCCACATATCGGAAGTTATCTTCTGCCAGGCTCTCCAGTGCAGAGATAGTTGACCCCCGATTGCCTCCAGAGGTGGACAATCAGCCCTCCTTTCAGCAGCACTGAAAGGCCTTCCAGAACAAAGACTCCCGGGACCACTGGTTTTGAAGAAGTCCTCTGCCATGAGGGCTGCATCTTCTGTTACTGTCTCCCCCTCTGCCTCTGGGGGAAAACTCTCCACATGTGTCCTGGTAGGACCCTTGAGACTTCTTGAACCACATTTTTCCTGCAGCCTCTCTGACTCTTAGGATAAGGTCTCGGAGGAGCTGAGAAACGTATGCCCACGGCAGAAAGAGTTTTACCTTCCTTCTCACACCTGGATAGCATATCTTTGACTCTGGGACCAAAAAGAGAAGTGTTGTCAAATGGTGTGCTGCCGAACGAAGATTTAAAAGGCTCCACAAAATCTCAAAGGCGCATCTAAGCATGGCTCCTCACAGAGATGCCGGAACCAGCTGCTCTACTTGTTCCTTTGGCTGCATGCGCAATGAGCCAGATGAAAGACTTAGCTACAGAATGTAGGGTGGCTAACTAGGAAGCTACCTTCACTTTTGCTCCCTCATCTCCTGCTCCTTTAAGGGTATCTGAGCACTCCTTGACCAGATCCCTTTGTAACCTGGTTTAATGCAAAAGATAATTCAGCGAACACAAGGCAAAGGTTGCTGAAGAGAACACTTGCTTCCCACATCTATCCATCGTCCTAGAATCCTTACTAGGAGGATGGATAGCTGAACTCTCCTTGGAAAGTTCCTTCTTGGTCACTGCCACTATGACCATGGCATCTATTGCAACCCCTTTCATCCAGAAGGCCTTGTCAGATGGAGCGGTGGTTATTTTATTTGGTCTCCAGGAAATAGGTTTGATGAAATATGGGGTCTCCCACACCTGCCTAGAGACCAAACCTATGAGCTCATCGGTGGACAGAGTCATTCAGGAGGTACATGGGCAGGAACCAAAGGCTGCCAGGTACACCAACTCCTCAAGTGAAGGATTACTGGACTGCCAGCCACCCCTCTGTTTCAGAATCTCCAGAATCTCTCCAAAGGAAACATCCTCAGGGGGTGGCTGTGGGGATCCTTCTCCCTTATCGAGGTTAGTGTCTTCCATTGCTGACTCCTCAGTGGAGTCAAAATACATCCTCTTTCAAAGTCTCTTCCTATGGACCTCCTCAGTGGGGGTAGTCTGGGGAGGTATCAGAAGAAGCAGGGGCACCCAGATGGGTATCCTGGTGCCTGAAGTCCCGCTGTCCCTGTGGAACATCCTGGTCAGAAGAAGAATACAGGGTATCTTGATGGGGATTGCGGATCTGAGGGGGCAGGTGATTTTCTAGATGCAGTGGCAGCTATAGCCCTCTCCAAAGCACCAAAGGCTGACCACTCCTGAATGGACGAAGGCTCCAGCTCTGACAAGCCATGCTTTTGGGATGTGGTCTCCTCCAGTCCAGAAGACAGTTCACCAGAGGTTGAAGCTGGAGCCAAGCTCACCTTTGCCGAAGCCCCGAAGTGCATCAATTGCTCCAAAGACCTGGGAGTCAAGCTGACTCGTGGTTCTCTAGGCTCACTGTGGCTACAGGAACTCTCCAGCTCAAAAACAGCCAAAGAGCTCCAAGCAAACTTGATCGGAAGAAGAGGACATCTTTCAATCAGAGCTGAAAGGTATCAGGTGTATCGGCTCCGACCACTCTGAAGTCAGAGGAGGAGGAAGAGGGGGAGTGGATGGTTTAGACGGCACCACAAGGGTTGAGGCCAAGGGGGACTTAGTGATGCTCTGCACCCACAAATCTTCTGCACCATCTGTTCCACATCTTCTTCAGTAAGGCTCTTGGATGAGTGGTGAATGGGTAGAGGATGCGGATGGGAACCTTGGCCTGGATAAGAAGGGAGAGGGTACCCTCGATGGAACTGGATCAAAAGTCAGGAAGTAAAGAGTCCTTGGTAGTGTCAAAATAGGCTTGAATGGGCTTGTTAGATCCGATATCAACGGATCTGATCTATCCTTACTAGACAGAACTGGAGCCAAAGAAGCCGGATCCAATGCAGTAGTGACCGCAGCTAAATGCTCTGACCGAGTCACAGACTCCACAGGCTTGGGTGATTTTGACATTTTTGCTCTCCGCTCTAAAGGATCCATCAGTGCCAAGGAAATTCTCTTCTTTCCTCTATCAGTGGATTTTGAGGGATGTGATGAAGCACGGTTCCAATGAGCGGATTTAATTTTTGTGGAAGAGTCAGGTTTTACTTTACTGCCAAAAATAGCCTCCTCAAAGGCAGAAGGTAACATGCCCATCAAGAAGAGCTTACTTTTTCTTTCAACCAAAGCTCAATGGTTGAAAGAATGGCAGATCACACAATCCTCTTGCAAGTAAAAGGGCCCAAAACAATAGACACACAATGAGTGCGAGTCACTAAAAAGAATCTTGTGCCCTCACTTTGTGCATTTTTTTTTTTTTTTTTTTTTAACTCTAGCAGGTTTTTTCTTGGTTCTCCTCCATAATGCAAGAAATACAGGCAGAGAAGGCACACACACACACACACACACACTTAGAAACATGGGCTGTGGTGAATGAGTGTTCTAGACAAAATGTTAAATCCATAAAACTACTACATTTTTCCAAAACCTAAGACAGTCTAAACCTATGATTTTAACAGTATTTTCTCAGAAAAATGGAAAATCAGTGTCCCTGAAAATTTTACTCTTAGTAAAGTTGCACTTTTTCCATGCTACCTGATTTACAATAGTCTATACGAAAACAGCTTTTCTACAGTGGGTACCACAGCAATGACGGATGCTAACTGGGCATCAAAGCCAACAAGAAAGTTAATGCTGGCCTTCAGAAAGCCTGAGCTAGTGTCTCTAAAAATGAGACCAAGGACTCCAACATCAGCATCAAAGAAAGGTCAAGCAAGCACATCCAAGAAACTCTGCATTGAGATCATCAACACCAAATGTGAAATCAAAGCTTAGAATATCAAGAACCAAAACCACGACTAAGAAGGCTCAACCATCAAAGCATGTGATGCCTCTGACTTCAAACAGATCAACACCAAAATCCTTAGAACCAGGATAATGAACTTTGGGACCAATGAAGAACTCACATGTGTCCTAGGTGCAGGGGATTTCAGTACTGAGGACTCCCCATAACCAAAAGAAAAGGGAGGGAAGAAGTACCAGAATACCCTACCTTAGCCCTAAAAAAGCCAAAGCAAATCTGAAACAATCAAAACTGAACAGTACAAGGGTAAGGCCATGAAACAGTGTCAAAGGCTTCAGTGTAGATGGTTCTGAATATAGGATAATGGATGCTTCCCTGGCTGGTGCTTACTCCAGTAAGGAAGTCACACTTGGTAATTTGATCAAAACTGGTGAAGAAGTGCTTTCTTAACATTTAGCAGGTAATTTCTTCAAAGGAAGAACCACGATAAACAGAGACTGACCACTACTGGGAAGAAGCAATCCCAGGCTGCTTAGACAAAGTATTTCTCATTTTGGCAAGTATGCCAAAAGCAGTTAATAAAGCTGAGGAATTACAAGTCTCCAATGCTACAAAGAAAAAATATATATATTGATGGCACTGAATCCCTAACTTTGGATGTACTTGACAAAGAAGGGGACAGACCAGGCTCAACAGAAATACATGCAGCAGACAAAATTTATATATAATTAAATCGCAGCTAGACCTGCCTACAATGATGTGTCGATGGAGAAATGGAGAAAACTGCTGGCAAACTGAACACAAAGATGCACAGTGTTCCTCTCCCAAACAAATGACACAATCATTTCCTCTGGTTCTGGAAAGGAGTGTTCTCCCCAAGGGACCAAGTGTGAAAGCCTCGGTACACGAGTAGAAAGGGTCACTGCTCAACAACCACACTTAAACAGGAGAGATCCTTGTGAAAGAAGAAAAAAAAAACTTTAGAAAGGCTTTTCAAAGTTTAAACAGAATTCTGCTAAGGCAGGGTAGGCCCCAAAGACTAAGAACGGTCTTGACAAGAAAAAAAATATATATGGCCAAAAGGTATTCTAAGAGCTCCATTTAGAATGCTGAGGTGCACACTACCAACTTATCTGGTGAGTTAAATCAATGCCTAACATCAGTCTATGTATGTATTTGATCTTGTACATCTTGTTGTATTTGATCTTGTACATTTTGTTGCATTTTAAAGTGAATCTCTTGGCAAGCTTCAGTTACTCTTCTACACATTAACAGCGTTATTGATTATTTTTGTTACAATCAACTATATTGTGATTTTTGCAGTGTTAAGTAAATCTTTCATTTAGATTCACTTACAAATCAGTTGCTTTGAGACAATGCAGATGTTCTGTGAAAGATCTCACACTGTGGATTAGGGTACTTCACCTTTTTCCCCACCATATGTGCAAATCACAAAGTTGATATATTAAAGTAGGTGGATGTGGGGAGTGCAGCAGTTCTTGTCCCTTTTATTTTTAATAGTTTTGATGACTTTCTTTACTTCTGTACAGTTTGATGAGGTGAGCTTCATTATATTGCAAAACTGAATTACTGACATTTGACCTTTCAAAGTAAACCCTATTCAAAAACACTTTAAATTTTAAAGGGAGAGGAGAAGCAGAAAAGGGACAGAACTCATAAGAACTTGTACATAAATCAAAGCTAAGCTGCTAATGTAGCCTACGGCCATTTAGGTTTCATCCAAACTGTTTTATGGCAATGAAGATCTGGAGCAGGTGAACACTGTAGCACATTACTGGATAAGCAGAGAATGTGCTGAGCAGACTGCAAATGTATGGCTTGATGAGAAGTCATAATGTCTGTAGCCTCTGTCCTAAGAGTTAACAAGGTGATCTCTTCTTACACGTGTCTACATTGCTGCAAAATGACTGCTAAGCTATGAAAGCACAGTGGTTACTGAAGATAGTGTATATCAGAGTCTGAAGCTGGCAAATAGGTCATCTCTGTAGGAGCTAAGAGGGAACATCTGCCTTGAAAAACGTATCACAGCCACTACTCCTTGAGGAAGTCAATTCCTGAACTCTGGGTCTAAACAGGATTCCACAAAGGAGTCTCAAGGCAGCAAGAAGGCAAGCTAGAAGGTGTCCCTTAAGTATGAAATGGATAAGGAGCTGTTGTCTTTACCAGAAAAAGTGATAGAAACTGTCCTTACCATAGAGTACTAAAGGGCTGGTGACTGCAAACACAGCTTGCTTTGAAAAAGTATGAAGGAATGCTGTTAACAACTCTGTAACAACTGTTGTGCATTAACTAATTACGGGATTTTGTTTTTGTTATCCTTAAGTTCTTCAATTTGGTTGCAAGAAAGCACTTTTCCTTTGTCCCTGAAAATAAACTTCACTCAAGAACTACTTCCACAGACTGATCTTATTACCATCACCGAGAAATTACACACATGCGCGCGCGTGCACACACACACACACACACACACACACACACACACACACACACACACACACACACAGGAACCACAACCTTGGACCCAACATACGTTATAT
Organism: Protopterus annectens; assembly: GCF_019279795.1. Lineage (NCBI taxonomy): Eukaryota > Metazoa > Chordata > Ceratodontiformes > Protopteridae > Protopterus > Protopterus annectens. The sequence goes on from NC_056737.1 coordinate 619,895,533, forward strand.
CATGTTCACTTGCAAACAATGCAGGCCTCATAACTGCAACAGGAACCACTTGTGTAATACCTCCTCTACATATCCCCCCACATGCAATGAATAGTACACTTCTAATGTCGGACTTCTAAACCAGAAAATAAAATATATAAGCAAGGTCATACTAAACCCCTGCTCGGAAAACAAGTCTTAGTTTGAAAACTTTCTCAGAAGACTAAAGAGCATGCCATTATAATAAATAACAACAAATTACAGATATTTATTACTGCATGGCTAAGAAGACTGCAGCAAACAGCAGAGGTGGCATTACTGCTGCATATACTATACAACAGCCTATGCTATCCTCAAGTTGCATCTCACTTACTGCTCAGGAATTTAGCTTAGCCAAGACAGGATTGTGCCTACATACCTCACCACATCACTGAAGACAGTGGCAGTTAAATACATCTGATAGGTTCATGGGTAGGTACTAGGCTATCAGCCCAAGGGCCTAAGTAAGCCTAGCCAACAAGGTTCCCTGGCTTACGCCGCCCAAGAAAGTTAATTTCCTGTGCCCCTGTCGAGCAGAGCCACAGAAGTAATCCCCAGGGTGTATTTCTCATTTCCCATCCACTCAAGATTTTTCTTGAAGAGTGCTAATGAACTTTGCTTGACAGAGATGGGTAGCTTAATACTACAGAAACAGATACTGACTTTAGACGGCAGTTTTCAACCTATTACAAACTACTAGTGAGACAAATCATCCTCATCTCATGCCTTACCCCTAACACTACCTACTCCAAGAATCTATACTACTTCACTGGCTTCAGATAGGAAGATAAAATATACAAACAACCACACGGATAAGATGTAAAATATCAAAAACCAACAGCCAGGAACCGCGAAAAATGTTTACTAAATCTCCAGCTCTTCAACAAAGCCTTCAAGGAGTACATAAAACCATCAGACACAGCCCACTTGCTTAAATACAAAGTTATACATTAATTATTCAATTAAAATTCAATTAATTCAAATCAACAGCCTCCAATTACATTCAATATTTAGTCCTAAAGAGGACATAGTATTAAACATTAACATATAAACACTTTCTTTATGCATTAATTTTTTTTTTATATAAATCTGAATAAAAACCCACCAGTATTTATTTTTTTCAAAAATAGTAGCTTTTAAATTCATGTGGGTTTAAATTATGACATTCTAAACAATGTTTCACCACATGGCTCTCAACCTTTTTATTTTTGATATTTCTGATGTGTTCCTGCAGTCTACATTTAAATTTCCTTTTAGTTTCCCCGACATATATAAGACTGCAGGAACACTGAAGAGCATAAATTACACACACTGTCTCACAATTAAATACCTCAGATGGATAAAATGCATGTCCATTAATGAAGGTAAATGGTCTAGTAATATAAGTACATACATTGCAATGAACACAAGGATAAGTACCTAAAGGTAAATCAATATTTAAGATGGAATTCAGGGCAGGAAATGTAAAATAATTACGCACCAAGATGTCCCTTAAATTTCTACCTTTCTTGTAAAATATACTTGTTGATGGACGCAAAATATTGACTACATCATCAAATTTAAACAGATATTGCCAATAATATTTCAGTAAATCTGTAAGTGTTGTTGTTGTGTCTTTCGGCATTTCCCGGTTAGGGGTCGCCACAGCGGAACTCCGGTCCGTTAATGATTGGCAGTAGATTTTTACGTGCAGAGTTGCATAGAACTGAATATTCCATAAGTGGAAACAAAATATATTTTCCGTTTATTTTTATTATTCCTACTATCATTATGTATTTGATAGTTGTTAAAAATACCTCATGTCTTATAGGAGTCTCATTAATACCTTCAATAACTTTAACACCAGTTTGTATAACTTCTTTATCATACCCCCTAGATACAAACATGGAATACATTCTATTAATGTCCATAGAAAAATCATGCTCGTTATTACATAATATCCTCAGAGTGTGAGGTGGATGGCAACTAGTGACAAACAAATATCTACCCCCATCCTCAAACTTCCTACATACTGACGTGAATAACTTATTATTACTAATATGAAGTGTAACATCCAAAAAAGTAATTACTCTACCCACCTGCAGACCACTGAAGCAAAAAACAAATCTATTTTTATGTAACCATTCCACATATTGACTTCTGTTAGACCCCCCCCCCTTTACAGATGAAAAAGTGGTCATCTATAAATCTGTAGTATTTAATTACAAATTTATTAAAAAATTCATCATGATACAAATGTTCCCGTTCATACAGGCCCATCACTAGATTGGCATAGATGGGGGCAAAAGATGCCCTCATGGCCGTTCCCTGGAGTTGGTGAAAAATCACATTATTAAATAAAAAATAGTTTTTTTAAACAGAAAGCCAACAGTTTCAATATATAGTTACCCTTCAAATTATCTCCTATAAAATATTTAACTGCTTCTAGTCCAAGTTTATGTTTAATGTTTGTATATAAACTACATACATCTACTGTTAATATGTATCATCAGATCATTCAAAATCAGACAATTTATTCAAAATGACATGCTGTCTCATGTATGATGGCAGTTTCACTACATAAGGTAGTAACAATTTACGTAACAACACGCCAATATTTGTCAGAAAATATTTTTGAGCAGAATCAATCAGTCTACCGGAAGGTTTATTATATCTTTGGGAATTTTTGGGAGGCAGTAAAACACTGACACCATTTTACTATTACTGCAGTTAAATTTCTTCTCTATAATCACCTTTAGTAAAATATCCTAAATGATGCCCTTTACATACAAGAGCTTCAAAATCAATTCTTGCTTGTCCATATTCAATTAAATTGCAAATCCTACAAGTTTCCTTATTACCCAAGTGTGTCATACACACAGTAAAATACTGTTGAACATCCATTATAACAATTTTAACCCCTTTATCTGAGGGTTTAATAACTATATTTTTATTTTTTTGCTAACAATTGCACTTCACGCCACTTGAGATGTAAGATTATAGTCAATATTATTATTCTTCCTCATAAATTCATTAAACTTACATTCCATAGCATAATTAAGCATTTGAGAAAAATGTTTAATGCCATCATGACTATAAGGAGGGACAAAATCGCTTTTATAAATAACATTGTCAGTACTAAACAAACTATATGCATTAAAATCATCACATTCAGAATTACATGAAAAAAAGGTGTCTTCAAGACTAGTATCTGAATCTACCTTTTGTTCAGCACAACTACTCCATTCATTTTTCCCAGTTTCAAAATAATAAAGCAAATATAGTTTGCGACATAATCTAAATATTTCACATTTTAATTCATGTAAACGAGGTAGTACTATTGGAATAGTACTGTAGGAATATAAAATATGTCTTCAATGATTAATGCAACTTAACTGTTCATCCAGAACAATTTATGGCAACGGACTCCTAAATAGAAAGCTGGATGAGTCAAACTTGAATAATGTACCCACTGAAACTGTGGGTAAAAAGTTTGAAAAGCATTTTTGCATGAGACACTGGTTTCCTGTACTTCCCATGTTAGCGCATTTAAACCCACACTCCCTTAATTATACAACTATTTGCAAAACCATGGGGAAAAGAGAAAATACTTTTTAAGAAGTGACAAAACGCTTGTACAACTTAGATCTTACAAGACAGCTAACAAATATAAAATTATTCCAGAAGATATAAATTTGACAAGTTTGGCCTGTCTGGTTTACATTCCTAGAGTTACCATTTGCTGAAGGACAGAGCTTGCTTAAAGGCCCTCTACGTGAAACCAAGATATTCAAAAGCATGGGTATCTCCTTCTCCCAAAGTACTCCTTCAAAATGGTCTCCTTTCAAAATGTAATGAACTTTTTGAACCAACAAAATTATGATGCTATGCACTATACGAACATACCAAAATTATTAAGTGTTAAAATATAAAAGCGTCACACACACACAAAATGCGGCAGAAGTGATTCTGCTATATTTTGTTAAAGAAGAAAGAAAATGGGAACAATCTGACAGTGTAGCAACTGTAGGTCCTTAAATTTTGACATACCTTCAGTAAAGGATGTATTTTTTCCACTGGGAGAAGAAGAGGGTTTTTTCGTTTGCGTTTTTCTATTGCAGACTGTGCATCACCAATGGCCCATTTTTCAATTGGATGTGGAAAAGTCTTCTGGACTCGGTCCTAATTAGGTACAGTGGGAATCTACTGTTAATTTCTTGCATCAGCCTTAATCTATATGCAAACAGTATGCTCAGCATAGTCTTGAGTAGCACTGGAAGCCCCGAGTGACAAAATCTATTCCGTATGATTTAAGCATTTTGCTCTAGAAATATTTGTCCAGTGTTTACATACTTTTACTTAAATGAAACATCCTCATTTATTGCTGTGAGCTTTACATATTCTCAAAATGAATTCTGCTGAACACAACAAAAATGCACAACTGTTTTCAGCGTCAAAGAAAGTACCCAGATACACTTTTTCTTATAGGTTATGCAGCAGGTTTACAAGAACATAAATGTTAAGTTGTGTACTCACCATAACACTGGATCCTTTCATTCCCAGCCATCCATTATGACTGCTGGGTCTTCCAGACATTTGGCAGATCCATACAGGCATTGCTTCTGCTTCATCCTTGAGCTTCTCAGACCTTTCTTCCCTACATGTACCTGTCCACTCTAGGCCAGAATCCATCAGGCTTGGTTTTGTGCCTAAACAACTAGGACAATGTATGCTCCTTAAGAATTGTCAATAGCAGAAAGCTGGGGATGTGGGAAGGTTGTATCTGACGCTTGGGAATGAAAACACTACGGTAAGTACACAAGTTCCACAGCCTTTACATTCTATCCAACCTATCATACTGTTGGCTTAGAATCCACAGCTACTGGAACCCCTGGGTGGTACAACAACATCCCTTTAAGGATGGAAGCTCCAAAAGAAGCCCAGAATCTAGAGATCAAATCAAATTTGTAGTGCTTGCTAAAGGTACGTAGTGTTGACCAACTTCCCACAGAACACATACAGTCAATGGAAGAATTCTTGAAGAATGCTGTATATGTAGCTAAATAACATGTGAAAAAAAAAAAAAAATTGTGACGAATATAAAACTGTGGTACAGTCTGACAGCTGTCTGGAGAGGATTATTCTGGAGATTTTCTTACCCAGTCTATTTGGAATAAAGGCAACAACTTCAAGTCATTCCTATGTCCTTTTGTTAGTTGGGATATTTTGCAGACACCCTAATGGTTTTGAACATCAGCTGGGTATGACAACCCTGTGTTTCTGAAGGTTAGCCAAACAGTTCACTTATGCTGTGCTGATGAAGCCATAAGAAGGCTCAAACTTGCATGTCCACAGCTAGTGGGGTTTGGCTTTATTGGTCTGAATTTGTCCATAACAGACTTAAAAAGAAAAAAAGTCATGGGCACTCAGAACTGCCATATAGCTGAAACACCGGATATCCTTAGGGTCATTTGCTTATATATCCTATGTGCCTCTAATACAAGAGGTTTAAGGACTCACACAGTGGACACTCTAGCTTGGCTAGATTTTTCTATTAATTTTTGCTGATTGGTTTGTCTGTGTGACTTTTTCACTGTGAACTAATTCTACCCAGAGGTGACAGAGAATGGCTGGTTAGTCTCTGCAGGAAGGATGAAAGGGATGGGATTGTTTTACAGTCTCCAGATACTGAAATAAGCTTTAGCAAAGTTTTGGGTGTGTATTGCGACACGTCTGTGCTACATCCTGGTTCAATTTCCAGTGAGGGGGTAGTGTGGGAACCACAGAATCAGGTGACCAGATGTGATGTCATTCTGTAGCCAACACTGAAATTGTATTTAGATACCAGTGAGAGATGTGACAAACATTCAGCACTCTGTTCTGGAACTGACAAGACCACTCACCCACTTGATCTTGACTTGCTTTAGTAAACAACTTAACAGTAATTCTTCACTCGGTCAGGAAAATAGTGAAATTATCTACAAATATTGTTTTTCTGTCTCTGTCCGAGTCTTTTCGTCTGTGTCATTTTTTTTACATTTCAAGTGAATTGAAACTCTGCTGTTTATTGTGAATAGATATTCCATATTGCCATATTTATTTATTTTTTATTAAATATATCTAAATCTTACATTGTGGCTGGTCTTTTAGAAGATATTTTTAACCCTTGAGAGTACCTGGCACTGTGGCATCATGTTCCTGAAAGTATTGCAGACTGATTAACACTACCATTTGTATAAGTATTAATTTTACTAAGAGTAAGTGGGTACCCTGGTAAGAGCCTTAAAGTAGCTGGCTGATGGCAGTTAATCTACCTTAAAGTCTGGGTAGCTAGAGGTGACATAGTGGGTAAAATCTGTGCCAGCCTTACCCAGGTATGTATGTATGTGAAAATCAAATCTCAAAGAGTGTGTGTGTGTGTGTGTGTGTGTGTGTGTGTGTGTGTGTGTGTGTGTGTGTGTGTGTGTGTGTGTGTCAGAAACTTGGAATAGGGACACAGAGCACTGATTTCTGCAGAGAGAAATGTGGACTCTTATTTGAGGCCTGGAGCGGAAGTATAGCCCCATGACTAGTGTGTGCTCCCTGTGTGCTCTTAAGGGAAACTGTGCTTGATGCAGAGATCAGCATCAGAAATTACTGTGTGCATCTATTTTTGTTCTAAGTGAACGTTCCCCACCGGTGTCGGTAGTGAGGATTGAGGCTTCTTGATTACTGACCCAGAAGAGGGATGTCACATTCCCAATTACACCAATTGCTCTCTGTTCTTTATCTCTATCCCCCTTCCAGATATAAAAAAAACAGCTTGTAAGCTTTCAGAAAAGAAAATTTAAGCCTTTAGAAAAGCTGCACTGGCCACCTTAAAATAAAAATAAATTATGCATTGTGTTATTAAATGGATTATAGCATTAAGGCTGCTGGGCATGGCTATTATCTCTTACTCACTTCCCATAGTCTCAAACTATTTTTCACTGAACTCCTTGCTATTGTACCTTTAAATTTCACATTTCCCTCAGTAAAGAATGCTCAGAACACTCAAGATTAACTGCTTGCACCTGCAAACAGCTCTTCTCCATGCAAAACGCCAGCAATGAGAAAAAAAGCAAACACCTTTGAAGATGCATGAAGGAATTTTCGGAAATTTCACTCAAAGTACAGTTGTGTAAGATATTATCATAACAATACATGTCCTACTTCTCACTGCTGCAGTATTCCTTACTAAAAGGATATTCTGCTGAGGACAGCCAAATGTCTGGCTAGCATACCAAAGCCTTAACTCCTTCCCGGCGCTGTATACAAAATGTATATCAGGGTCTATATTAGATCACTGAATGCTTAGGTAAGTGAACGGTGATTAATCAACCACATGTAAGCGAAAGCTTACAAAACCGAAATGTCAGAACAGCAATTTTTTTCCACGGGAAAAAACTACTGTTCTAACAAAAAAAAAAAAGAAAGCACATTAAAACATGAGATTAAGTGGGAGGCTGTGCCCCACACACACACCCCTACTTAAATATACCAACTCAGAGACTGCACTACAGTGCTGAAAACGGCAAAGTACCGAAGCGGCCAAGCAAATTCTTTCCCAGGGAAAGAATTCGCTTACATGCCACTTCGATATTTTGCAGTTTTGGTTTTGTCAGTTAGACCAAGATGCATTTGAAAATATGCATCTTCGGTCTGCTGACACGAACCCGTATATCCTACACCTGCACCGTTAAGGTACATAAGTAACATACAAGTGCCTAATCTTCAAGACTGAACTGCCCCAGACCAAGCCAAGTACATATGCATCTAGAAAGGGAAGAAGAAGCTCTCAGCCAGATGGTAAGAAACAATGCAAAAACAGGGGGGAAGGAGAGAGGGACAATATTTTAATTAAGTGCTGGACATACTATATCATACTGTAGTAGTTTGGAGCTGCTGACTGTTTTTCTTTGCTTCATTCAGTGATGCACATCTCCAGTGTCTCAGCAGCTTCATTCAGTGATGCACATCTCCAGTGTCTCAGCAGCAGAGTTTTACAACTACAGCAACTAGACTGCAAGATGGTGATGAAAACAGTACCACTAGCTTCTACACTGAGAATTATTTGTATGCTGACACCCATTTTTATGGATGGAAGAACAAGGAATACAAATAGTAAACAGGAATGATTTAGTAGACACTGGGACAACATTTTGAGATTTGGAAAAAGAAAAGTACAGTTTTGTACCTACCATAAATGTAGATGTTCGAAGATCCACATTGCTGCAGTCATAACCTGTGGGTAGTCCGCTGTCCTCAGTCGGCCCGAATACCAAAGAGTTAGGCTGGCGTCGGTCATGGTCGCTCAGATCTGACGTCAGTACGCCGAGGTATTAAAGCGCATGACCAACGTCATATCCTCAGTCTTTCTTGCCCCAGATGTCAGAAGGCCCTAAAAAGAAAGGCCATAGCCAAAAACAGAAAACCTCCAAAACCCATGTACAAACAATATTTACAACCCAAACCACACAACCACTCCAAACTACAGAGGGGAAGGAGGGAGGGTAAATTGGACTGCAGCAATGTGGATCTTCGAACATCTACATTTATGGTAGGTACAAAACTGTACTATGTTCTTCATCTCACATTGCTGCAGTCATAACCTGTGGGTAGAATCGCAAAGCAAAGGTAAAGGGAGGTTGGCAAAATCATAAAGCATTGGGAGCTGCTAACATGCCCTGTAAAACTGCAGTGGCAAACCCAGCCCTAGATTTGGAATAAAGTAGGAGATGGTAATGTTTAGAAAAAGTGTGCACTGAACTCCAAGTAGCTGCTTCCAAAATATCTTTAGTAGCTACACCCCTTAAAAAAGCAGTAGAAGTGGCAGTAGCCCTAGTGGAATGAGGTCTGATTCCAGCCGGAATCTCCTTACCATGATGAGAATAACAAAAAGCAATACAATGGCCAATCCACTTAGAAATAGTTTGTTTTGAAACAGGTTTCCCCTGAGAGCCCAAAGCAAAAGAAACAAATAACTGTAGAGACTGTCTGAACCCTTTAGTTCTGCTCAAATAATAACGCAACTGCCTGTGAATATCCAAAGTGTGTAAAATTTTCTCCCCTTTATTTTGGGGATCAGTATAAAATGTAGGCAAATGAATAGATTGGTTCAAGGCCACATTTGAAACCACTTTAGGCATAAAAGTAGGGTTAGTACGCAGGGATACCCTATCCTTATGAAAAATCAGGAAGGGTTCAACTGCCATTAGAGCCTGTAATTCAGATACCCTTCTAGCAGACGTAATGGCCAACAAAAAAGCAGTCTTCCAAGACAAAAACTTCAACTCAGATGTAGCTGCAGGTTCAAAAGGAGGTAAAGTGAGTTTTTCCAACACAAAATTGAGATCCCAGGAAGGAGTAGGAGCTCTACGCGGGGGTCTTAAGTTCTTTGCCCCTCTAAGAAATTGCTTAAACAAAGGATGAGAGAATAATGGTGGGTCACAGTCATAGTGAGCAGAAATGGCTGCAGCATGAACTTTTACAGAGGAGAAAGACAAACCCTTGTCTAATAATTCTGTAAGGTACTGAAGTGAAACACTCAAATTAGGCCCTGAAACATCAAAGCTTCTTGCTTTGCTCCAAATAAAAAATCTCCTCCATTTATCAGCATAAACTTTCCTTGTACTAGGCCTTCTGGCCTCCAAAATGACATTCAAAACTTGTTGAGGAAGCTGTGACCCTCCAGGTTCTAGAACAGAATATGCCAGGCTGTCAGATGCAGGGACTGTATCCTGATATTGAGGAAATGATTGCCTGCCTGGGATAAAAGGTGTGGAATTGATGGCAGAGGCCAAGGAGGCTCCCGTACTAAACTCCTCAGCAGAGGGTACCAGTGCTGCCGTGGCCAATCTGGAGCTATTAGAATCATGGAGGGCTTGTCCTGTCTGACCTTCAAGAGCACCTTGGGAAGGAGAGGCAGAGGAGGAAATGCATAGACGTGAAGATTGTTCCAACTGAATGATAGAGCATCCACTTTCCAAGCTTTTGGATGAAACATCTTTGTGTAAAACTTTGGCAACTGGAAATTTAGTGGAGAAGCGAACAGATCTATGTCTGGAGTCCCCCAAATCACTGTCAACTGTCGAAATACATGAGGATCCAACTTCCACTCGTGGGGATCCACCATCTGTCTGCTCAAAACATCCGCTAAGGAGTTCTGTGCTCCTGGCAGAAACCTTGCCTGAAGTGTGAGATGCAAACTGAGAGCAGTCTCCCACAAAATCATAGCTTGCCTGCAAAGAGGGTACGAATGGGTTCCCCCTTGCTTGTTGATGTACCACATGACAGTTGTGTTGTCTGTTTGAATCAACACTTGTCCTGGGTGAAGAAGATCCCTGAAAGCCATCAATGCAAATTGGACTGCTAACATCTCCTTCAAGTTGATATGCAAATGTTGAAGTCTGGCAGGCCACGTGTCTTGAACCCATTTTCCATTGAGGTGTGCTCCCCAAGCCTTGTCTGAGGCATCTGTCGTTAAGATCTGACTCGCCTCTGGTCGGGTCACAGAGAGTCCCTTGTTTAGGTGACATTCCTGAGCCCACCACAAAAATTCCTTTTGAATGCAAGGTATTATCTGAATGACAGTGTCCATATCGTGGCAGTGTTGAGTCCATACACTTTTGAGATACCATTGTAGCTTCCTCATATGCAGTTTGGCATTGGGAAGCACCAGAATACAAGATGCCATGAACCCCAAGGCTTGAAGGACTGTCCTTGCAGTCAGCCTGGACCGTAGAGACAATTGTTGGAAGTAAAGTGTAAGATTTCTTTGCTTGTCCGGGGTCAAAAAAGCCATCTGGGAGGCTGTATTCAGTCTCACACCCAGAAAGCACATGTCCTGAGAGGGTACTAGACTGGACTTTGTTTCGTTCACAGAATACCCTAGGCACCTTAACACTGCCATAACATACTGTAGATGGTGAAGTAGCTTGTCTTTGTCTTGAGCAAGAATCAGGCAATCGTCCAAATAAGGATAAATTTGTATTCCTCTTAACCTTAAGAAGACTATCACCGGAGCCAGAACCTTTGTGAATACCCTGGGCGCAGTAGATAAGCCAAAGGGCAATGCAGAGAACTGATAATGTAAAGTCCCAGCCCGAAAACGCAGGAATCTCCTGCAACTGGGCCTGATAGGAATATGAAGATAAGCCTCTTTGAGATCCAGAGTTACCATCCAGTGATCTTTGCCCAACAGAGGCAGAAGTTGTTGCAAAGTCAACATTTTGAATTTTGGAATGTCCAGGTATGTGTTGAGGATAGATAGATCCTAAATTGGCCTCCAAGTGTTCCCTTTCTTTGGTACAAGAAACAGGCGAGAATAAAATCCTAGGCCCACTTCTGACAGAGGAACCTGCTGTATAGCCCCCATTTGAAGAAGTAAAGAAATCTGTTTGTGAGCCTCCACCCTTTGCTGAGGAGGAACGTCTGGCATGCCTTTGAAAGGAGGCAATGTGTGGAAATAAAACTTGTAGCCTCGGTCTATAATGTCCAACACCCATTTGTCCTGGGTGACTAAAAGCCAATTTTGTCTGAAAAGTGCCAACTTTCCTCCCAGAGGAGCTGCCAGACAGGAAGGATCTGGCAGCTGAAGATGCAGGTCATTGGGTCTGTTTACGAAAGGACTGGCCCCTGCCCTCACCTGTAGATTGTGCAGGGGAACTCCACGTTCTAGGCCTGAAAGAACCCTGAGCTCTGCCCCTACCACGTCTAGATCTGCCCCTAGACTGTAAATCTGAAGAAGGGTAAGCCCATCCCTTAGTAGGCCAATTTCTGCTAAACTTAGGGGGCTGTACCTGCAAAAAATCCTTAACAGTCTGCATAGACTTAGCTTTGTCTTCCATTTTCTTCAAGACTGACTCCACAGGAGAACCAAACAAAACTTCAGACTGAAGAGGAGCATCTAAAATTCGAGCTTTAACATGCTCTGACAAGTTCTGATCCTTAAGCCATGCGTGCCTACGAATAACTGATCCAGTGGCAGCCACCCTGGAAGAAGCCTGTAAAGCATCAAAACCACACTGCAAAGAATGCTTACCCACCTGATCAGAGGCATGAACCAAATCCTGTAATTCCTTACAGTCTATGCCCTCTGCCAAAGCATCTACCTTAGACTTTAACTGAGTAAGGAGAAAATTCTGGTACTTCAACATATGAAACTGGCAACTCAAAGCCCTCACAGCTAGAGTGGAAGAGGTATACACTTTTTTACCCCACCTATCCAAAGCTCTAGAATCTTTATCCATAGGAACTGGATTTTTTACAACAGAAGCCCTGACACCCTTAGGACCCTGGCTAATAGTTTCTGGGTCAGCCCTTGGGCTCTTATACAGATATTTATGAGCCTCTGGCACTCTGTAATACCTATCTGGTTTAACCGGTGCAGGAGGCAGAGAGTCTGGATTAAGGGAAGCTTCAGAGAAAACATCCTGGACAACATCCAAAACAGGAGGTATAGCCAAGGGCCTAATGCTGTGGTAAAAACAAAAATTCCCTAAGCCTCTTTCGGGAATCTGAGAAATCCTGACCTTCCCATTTAAAATGCTCCCGCATAGAATGCAGGGTTTCTGAAAAAGTAAAATCCTCTGGAGGAGAAGCAGAAGGACTAGAATCCTCTGCGTCTGAATCAGAATAAGGGGGAAAATCCTGAATGTCTTCAGCCGAAGACTCTGAGTAATCTGAAGAATGTTCCAAACCTTCCACCTCTGGCTCCACCCTATGCCTCTTATCTGGGGGGGGCATAGAACCTCTGATTAAGGAAATCAAATCTTCTGCCATTTTAAGCATGTGTTTTTTAGGTACAGAACCTGCAGAACTAGGACTGACACCAGAGGAAGACAAACCAGGCCTGACCTTGGAAGGTACCTTAGAGACAGAAGGGGAAGGCCTAACCACCTTATGCAAAGAAGGGAGTACAGCAACCTGAGAGGCCCCCTCAGCCTGACCCGACTCCTGAGAGGCCACATCTTGCAAAATTAACGGCTCCCCCTGAGACTCAGCTGAAACCTCGGCTGGATCCACAGATTCCACCGTAGTTTCTAAAGAACCGGCGTCCGGAACGGACGACTCATCCTGCTTGGACTTTAACGATTTTTCCTTGCGCTTCTTAGCGGTAGCGGGCGTCAGAGGATACGACGGCATATTATAATTACACCGCTTACCGAAGACCAGCCTAGCGCAATCTAACCTATGTTTAATGGTGCGCTTATTAAATCTAGCACAAAAGCGACACCCGACTACGTCGTGCTCAGGCCCCAAACAAGGAATACAAAGAGAGTGGTAATCCCTATGAGGTATCTGTTTCCCACAAGAAATACAATTATTCACTTTTTCTGACATCCGGATTTAACTGAGGCAAGAAAAGACAAAAATATTCCCCAACGGGGTACTTAGCCTAACTTGGTTTTCGGTCTGAAACTCAGAATACGAAAATTTCAGAACGCCGAACGGCACTTGCAAACGCTGCTTCTGCTTCGGACCATGCGGAAAGAAAGACTGAGGATATGACGTCGGTCATGCGCTTTAATACCTCGGCGTACTGACGTCAGATCTGAGCGACCATGACCGACGCCAGCCTAACTCTTTGGTATTCGGGCCGACCGAGGACAGCGGACTACCCACAGGTTATGACTGCAGCAATGTGAGATGAAGAACATCACTGCAGGCAAAGAAGCATTTCTAGTAAAGAATGTTTGTTTAAACTTACAAAGATACTGCCACAGTTTATAAGAGCCTTAGAATGCATAAGGTCCCAGCAAATGGTGATATCACAACTGAGGTTATTATAAAATTGGAAACTGCTCATTAAAAAGTAGCCTTAAGTTAAAACAACTAATATTAAAAAAAATACAAAGGACGTGAGGAAAAAATGCCAAGGAGAAGATCTTGAAATATATGAGGTACTGGATTCATACATATTCTAATTATAGAATTTGAAGTGCTGTTAAGAATTTTGATAAAAAAACGAATGACAAATAAAGGTAATCTGTGGTCACAAAGACTTTAAAAGAGGAAGAAGTCTAACTGGTAAAAGAACAGTGCACCTAATTTAAAGAATGACCTAAATGAAAAAAAATGGCATGAATAACGAAAACCAGTCTTGACTGGATATTTATTTTTATTTTATTTGACGTTTGTTTACCGGGAAAGTCCGACTGGGTATGTGCCCATTTTCAGCAAAGGCCCTGGAAGAAAGGCTCCAGAATGACATCAGCAAAATTACAAATCTACACTGATTACAGAGACTTTCACTACAACAAAAAGTAAAATATATGTGAACATGAAAAAAAAAAAACAAACAGTAAAGTTAGATTACAAATTTATATTGATTATAGCGACTATCGCCTCTACAAAGAAAAGTATAGCATATGGATACATGGAGAAAATAAACAAAGTTAAGTTATAACATGCTACATAACTGAGTAAGCATTTTTCAGTACATACAGTCAAGATTTCCTGAAAGAGAAAAGGTAGAGTAAGAAAGAAAATATGCAGGAATACTTAATAGAGGAGGTTTACTGACGTGAAGGCTAGCAAGAAAAAGGGAAAGCATGGTAGGAAAGGTCTAGAAAAATTACCATAATATAACTTCGGAAATAAAAAAAAAAAAAAAAAAAATCAAACAGCCAATAAGAGTGCGTCCCATTTGATACAGTCAGAATATTCTTATAGTAACCAATGAGAATCCCATTTGAAGGTACAGCAACTTTTTTTTTTCCTTTCTTTTTTTTAACCAGAGGTGCTACACCTCAAGTAAAAAAAAGTGTTACAAGAAGGTATTGTAGCAAGCAAAAGGCACGCCCAAAAGGAGGAATCTGGTAGTTCATCTGGATTCAAAATAGGTTTCGTCCCTTTACAAGCCACTCAAACAGCATTGACCGTACAGAAGATAAAGAAATGGCAATTCAGGATTTTGCAGGTATCAGATAATTTCAGGCAAAGGTGTATCGAAATTTTACTTGCATTTACTAACTGATCATGTTTCAAGTGAACTTTCCATTACAGATTTACTAGCTATACCCTCTTCTGCCCAGACTATAAGATAATTACAATGCCACCAGACACCCCAAAGCCAGCTACACTAACGCTCTTTCAAGGCTACCCAATTATACTGAAGGAAATTAATATCACTACAAATGGTAGTTTGACCAACAGCAAGGCTTTCAGGAGTGGCCAGAGCTGTCACCAAAATATATACAAGCACTCTCAGAAATTAAACTATTCTCTGAAACACCAGCCACAATAAAAAGTTGAAATACATTTAATAAAAAAAGAACATGAAAATACTAAAAAAAAGAAGCTATGTATTCACCATAACATTCCACGTTTGTTGTCCATCTCGCCTTCATTCTTACTGGTTGGGTTCAGAACCGATTCTCGGTTCCAACTCGGCCGCATAATAAAGCTCAAAGGCTTCCACTGGCTCGTGGCTGTATCCCTATCCCATGATGCTCTAGTGAAGATGCCCAGATCTTGTTTGCTGATAACATTAGGAATCCAAGGTAACATCAATACTTATTATGAAGACAATGAAGAAGGCCAGGGACACACTTGTCAGAGAAAGAACTTTTGTCCTCTATCGTCCTCCAGGAGCCATAGGTAGGGGGAAGGAGGGTGGGACGCAAGAATGAAGGCGAGATGGACAACAAACATGAAACGTTATGGTGAGTACTTAACTTCTTTATGTTGTGTTGTCCTATCTCACCTTCATTCTTACTGGCTGGGACAGCATCCCTAGCACCATATTTTTTGGGTGGCTCACGGGAGCATATTCTTCAGGACAGTGGACCCAAACGAGGCTCTGTCCCTGCAGGCCAAATCTACTTTGTAATGAGTGATAAAGGTACGAGGTGTTGCCCAAGTCGCAGCAGCACAAATACTATCAAGTGGCAGTCTCGCTCTAAAAGTTGAAGAGGTTGCCATGCCTCTTGTAGAATGGTCTTTGACTTTAAAGGGAAGAATCTTGTTACTGGATTCATATATAAAAGTGATGCAATCTGAGAGCCATTTTGAAAGAGTGACCTTAGATATAGGGGCACCTTTTTTTGCTTCTGAAAATGACACAAATAACTGATCAGATTTATTTCCTGAAGTCCTTTGCTCTACGTAAGTAGAAGCATAATTGCCTATGAACATCCAGTTGGTGAAGTTTATATTCTACCTTTTTGCCATCATTTTAAAAGAAAACTGGTAACTCTATGGACTGATTTAGGTTAGATTCTGAACATACTTTAGGCAGGAAGGATGGGTTTTGTTAGAAGGGATGCTCTGTCTTTATGAAAAAGCATATATGGTGGCTTGATCGATAAAGCTTGCAGCTCTGAAACTCTTCTGGCAGAAGTGATGGCAATCAATATACTTGTCTTCCACATTAAAAATGTTAGATCACATGATGACGCAGGCTCAAAGGGGGTAGGATCAAGCAGGACAGGACAAAGTTTAGGTCCCATGGTGGTAGGGGTGCTCTTATGGGTGGGCTTAACAAGTTAGTACCCTTCAGGAAGACTTTGCATAGTTTGTGGTACATCAAATTAGGGGCAAAATCGCTTATATGGAAACTGGATATTGCTACTAAGTGTACACAAATGGTAGCTGCAGCTGCGCCCTCATTAATCAGTTTTGCCAGAAATTCAAGGATAGAACTTATAGGAGCAGAGAAGGGATCAATGTGTCTTGTCAGAGCCCAGGAAGAAAACCTCTTTCATTTACTGACATACAACTTTCTTGTTGAAGCTTTATGAAACAAGATCAAGATATGCTTGACCGAATGAGGGAGATTAGGGAGCCTGGCTATATATAGAATCGGAACCCAAGCTGTCAATTTGAGGGTTGAAAGACAAGGATGGAGCGTTCCGGACGCATGAGTCAGAAGGTCTGGAAATTGGTCCAGAACCCACGGCTCCTCCTGAAGATGAGGCCAAAGCAAGGGGAACAAAATCTGACAAGGTCAGTATGGAGCAATGAGTATCGGCTTGCTTCCCAACCAGCTGGCTTTCTGGAGAACCTTGGGTATTAGAGGAAAGGGAGGGAAGGCATAAAAAAGTCCAGAGGGCCAGTCATGTACAAGTTCATCCCTTGGTGACTCCCCCGAAGGGGGGGGGGTGATCAGAGCAAAAAGGCTGCTGCATTTGGCATTCATGGATGTGGCAAAAAGATTGTAGCAAGGCTGGCTCCACTTACAGAAGATCCTCTCCGCTATTTCTTGTTTTAGGGACCACTCGTGAGGCATGAGAATCACTCTGCTGAGTTTGTCTGTTATCATGTTGGAGTTCCCCGGGATGTGCATTGCTATCAGAAAGTGTTGGGAGGAGATCGCCCACTGCCATATTCTGAGGGCGTCTCGACAAAGGGGAGACCTGGTCCCTCCTTGTTTATGTACCAGACAACTGACATGTCTGTCTGTATTGCAATTGTTCCCAGCAGAAGAGAGTCCTGGAGGGCCTGCAACGTCAAAAGCACCACTCTCATGTCTAGGACACTGATGTGCAAATGGGCCTCATGATCCTGCCAAGTGCCTTGAACTGTCCTGCCCAGATAATGCCCCCCCCCCCTCATCTGGGAGGCGTCCATGGTCACTGTGGCTACAGGTTGTGGGGAAAGAAATGGTCAACCTGATATTACATGATTGGAGTGAAGCCACCAGCGAAGGTCCTTCTTGCAGGACTCTGTTAACAGAATTTGATGAGACATGGGTAGTTCCTGTAAAGACCACTGAGTGAATAATAGCCACTGCAGAATTCTCATGTGCATGCGTGCTAGTGGAACTAAATTCATCACTGCTGCCATTCTTCCCAAGACTTTCAAAACAGTCCTTGCCTGTACTCTTGTTTTGGAGAGAAGGTGGGAGACTTGCTGTCTCAGAACTAAGACTCTTTCTGTGGGAAGTTTTGCTATCATGTTCACTGTGTCTGGATTTGCTCCTATAAACACGATATGCTGCGATGGCAACAAAGCAGATTTCTCGTAATTTATTGTGATTCCCAGGTGAGAGAGAGAGAGGGGTGTCTCTTAATTCCAGTAGTACATGCTTGGTGGTGGCAGTTAGGAGCCAGTCATCTAGATACGAAAATACTCGGAATCCTAGACGTCTTATGTGAGCCGTGACTACTGCCATGCATTTGATGAACATTCTGGGGTCTGTAATGAGATCAAAGGGCAGAGTTCAAAACTGGTAGTGAGTGGCTCCCAGTCAGAAGAACAGATGACTTCTGGATGGCCTGTCCAGCTTTATGTGGTAGTGCACATCCTGGAGGTCTATAGAGCACATCCAATTGTTTTTTCCCAAAAAGGGAACATCGACTGCAGTGTTACCATCCGGAACTTGGTCTTTTTTACTGATTCGTTTAACCTGCTGAGATTCGAAACTGGTCTCCAGTCCCCTGTTCTTTTTTGCACTAAAGAATCTTGAGTAAGTTCAGGACCAAATTTGGTCTGCGGGGACTCTTTGGACGACTCTTTTGTCTAGCAACTTTTGAATTTCTAGAGTTGCTTGATCCCTCTGACTGGGTGGAACATCCAGGATTTTCTTTATATTTGGGACAGAAAGAAAAAATGGTATGGAGTATCCTCTGGATATGATACTTTGTACCCACTTGTCTTTAGTTATTTCCAGCCAGAGTTTTAGGTACAAAGATAATCGACCCCCGGCTGCCTCCAGAGATGGACAGACGGGCCTCCTTTCAGGAGTGATGAAAGGGCCTGCCACAGAAAGATTCCCTGTCACCCTGGTTTTGCGGACCCCCTCTGCCACGTGGACGGCATCTTCCATTTGTACTTCCCCTCTGCCCCTAGGGGAAGAATCAGCATGTGTCTCCTGAAAAACTCTCTGGGATTTACTGAACCACATTTTGCCCCCTTCTTGCCTTTTGGATAAGGTCTAGAAAGTAAGGTAAAACAGAGTCCTAGAGCAGAGAGAGTCTTTCCTTCCTGTTCACACCTGGTTAGAGTCTCCTTAACTTTTGGCCCGAATAAGGACGAGCCATCGAACAGGGCATTAATAAAGGAAGATTTGAAAGGTTCCACAAAGTTGCATAAGCACATCCAGTTTCATGTACATATGCAAAAAAAAATTTTTTTTGGATTTTTCGTTCGCATACTCCCTGATTTTATGAGGATTGGTAGGACAAAGAACCATGTAAAATTTAAAGCCTTAAACTCTAAGTTAAGTGACAGCTCACTGGACTTCAATTCTGAGATTTTTACATTTTTTTCCAAACCGTGCCAACAGAAATTAAATATATTCACAAATCAGTACACAAATGGCAAATATCAGTTTCATGCTGCATCTGAAATGTCTGTCTGTGTAATTCTGAGCAACACAAATGTCAAAAAGTTTAGGAAAAAATAAGTCTAGTAAAAATTTACAACATTCATAGGTAGTAATCTCAAGTTTATATCAGTTAATTTATAGTGTCTTTTTAGTGGTTCTGTGACACTGTCGATGGTGTTAAACTATCCGATATACCAGCTTTCACTGTTCCTCGTTGTAAGTCAGCATTTGACAGAAGTCAGTTGCTAATTTGACTGCTCATTTGGCACATTCGTTAACAACTCTCAAAGCTGTAACAGTTTGTTTTGCAATGATAAAGTCAGACATGTCACTCCATGCTGCAGGATTAGCTGCTGTTAGGAAAGATGGGTTTATGTTGACAGCAGTGAATAGATTCACTGATCATTCTGTTGCAAAGTCAGATAAGGACATGCTCTGGTAACAGCTTTTACATTGACTCTTCTTAGATCTTCCTTACTGGGTGGCTTTTTCAAGGCTTCAGTAATGTGTTGTTTCTCTTCATTCCACACTCGATCGGAGAACAAGGACAGTGCTATGAGCTCTTCGCTCAAATACCAAAGGTGTCCCTTGAGCTTTCGCAAAGCAACTTGAGCCATCTGGTTGTCTATGGCTGTAAATGACTCCAGTGTCTGCAACAGGCAAAGATCATTGAGTGGAGCATTAAGTGTCAGTAGGTGAAAACCATGCCTTAACATACATTGTCACTGTGAAGAGGCAGATTCTGCGAAAAGCCTGAATTTCATGTGTAGTTAATCTAAACTGCTCCTGGAGGGAGTAGATTTTAAGGCAGTATATGCCTTTTGCCATCCACCTGGCACAATGGTATGCACCAGGTGGACTGAAAGCAAATGCTTCACCTTGTGGTTTTTCATCGAGTACGAGCAGTGACAGTTTCAGAAATTCAAGGTAGTTCTCACAAGGCTGTGTTTCACGTATCAGCTTGTCTCACAGTAGTGCAACAACCTCACTTCTCTTCTCAGCTAGCCAGTGTTTCTCACAGTCTAACAGGCATCCATTACCTCTAGTTTCCTTAACCAGTGTGCTTACGCATTCAAGTCAAGAAGTTACCAGTATTCTTTAAATCTTCTAAAAACTGCTATTTGTAGTCCTGAAGATGGGAAGAACATGTCAAACACTGCCGTAGAAATAATTTCTAAAATGTGATGTCTGCATGATAAAAACAAGAGTCATTTCACAAATGCTCGCTGAATCACTGCAATGGCACCTGTGTGCAAGCCAGTATTGGCACTGGTAGTATCAAAGCACAAACCGGCTAGCCATTCTGGAACACCTGGTCAGCTATGCAATGCCTGTACCACTGCTTGTCCCATTAGCTCATCAGTGCTTGATGGAAGTTTGGGTATGTCCAGCAGTTTATTTCAACCTGTTAACAACAACTGGCATGTAATCAGCAAATTCTCCATCACCTTGAGGTAACAGCTTCCCATCAAAATGTGCTACAAGGGGTGTTGATGGTTGAAACTGCTTCTTTACATTCTCAGCAATGGACTGTCATGCAGCTTGCCTTGCTCAGTGTACTGAACTTGTGGACATGATCAGATTATTTATGTCAATGCCAGCCACTTGCAGCACAGGTGCAACAATATGCATCGCTTGACAAGAAGTTATACTTGTGCTGTCCAAGCTGGCAACAAAAAGCAGATAATCCACCAGCCATCGTTTTTTTGGATACAGATTCAGGCAATCCTGTATCAATTGTGCTCACTTCTTTGCCAGGCTGTCTACCAGTTACTAAATTCTGGTGGTATTTTGACATGGTTGCTGCTGCATCATCATCATCATCATTTTCATGTTCACTGCTGTCTTCTGCCTCTGTCAGCTCTCCAGTTTCTCTTTCTTTCAGCTATTCTTTATCTTTGCGTTTCATTTCTTCCTGTAGTCGTGTTTCCTTTCTGTCCATTCGTTTTTTGAATTCAATGTCCTCTCCACCAATTATCATTTTTCTGTCTGTACGCTCAGGGTCGGCCTTAGGTCAAGTGGTGCCCTAGGCAAAAGGGCTCCACAGCCCACCCCCCACACCACCTGGTGCCCACTTCCTGGTCTGTTTAAACTATCCAGTTTACTGAAAAAGTGCCCCTGCTAGAGCGGCGCCCCAGGCGGCCGCCTAGTTGGCCTATGCCTAAGGCCGGCTATGTGTACGCTGATCTTGTAGAAAATCCTAGTCTTCTTGAGTCTATCAATAATTCTGCATCAGCATGCTCCACATCAAAAAGCTTCAAAAGTGCATTGCTATAATCTGTTTCTAATGGAGACTGTGTACCTGACTGGCGCTTCTTATTCTTACCGATTCTAGAATGCTTCTCATACAGACGTTTGAGTTTTGCACTGCATTCGACTTCTGTGCTGTAGGTATGCTAGCTATCTGCCATAACTGCAGAACTTCATCAACAGCATTTGAACTCTCTGAAAGAGTCAACTTGTTGGTTTTAAGATCATAGAACAGTCTGCGTAAACCGTGACTGCTGGTTGGAAACTGATTTGAGCAAATTGAGATATTAAGGGCAGGTAACTGCTGGCCAACAAGCCAGACATCAGAAGCAGTTACGGTTGACTTTTTCAATGAGCTCATGGTTCACCATTAGGGGGACTGGGCTCTGTCAATTAACATTAACACTGCCAGCCACACATGCAGAAACTGTATGAATTGATAAACATCAAAAAGTAATTAAATCCGATGTTTCACTCTCCACAGTGTAAACAGAAAACAGCATAGAGTTTTGAACAATGAAATTCAAATTAAATAGTGCAAAAGGCTTTAAATAAGTAAGGTAGGTTGCAGGAGGTTATTGAAGCTCAAGTAAAACTGACTGGAGATAGATAAATACAACACTGGAATGCAATTAGCAGTACCAAAAACAGTGTGATTTTTTACATGCTGTGAGCTGTCACTTAATGAAGTCAGACAATTCTAATTTTTTGCATACATAACTCACCAAACCTCACATTTTAGAAAGCTATGCAAAATGATTACAGAAAAACAATTTTTTTGAAACACCCTAGCATCCAGGAATGTCTCCTTAGGGAAATTCCTGAACCCGCTGCTTGCTCGCTCCATCTACTGAATAAGAAATAAGCCTCATGGAGGAGTTGACCACAGAATTTAAGGTGGAGAGTTGAGAGGAAACCTTGTGTGATACCCTTGCAGCTACTGTACCTTGGGGAGCATCTCCTAGTTCCTTTGGGAGATCTCTTTTCAGCCTCATAAAATGCATAAGATAGTTCAGTGATCTAAGTGTAAAAGTCGCTGAAGAGAACATGCGCTTCCCATACATGTCCATTACATGAGACTCCTTGTTTGGTGGATTGACAGACGAGGAAGTTTCAGGAAATCTCTTTTTGGTGGCTGCTGCCACCACCATCATAGCATCTACAGGGACACCCTTGGTCAAAAATGTCTCTATCTGAAGGGGCTGTGATGAATTTGTCTGGCCTTCTACAGACAGGCTCCACTGCATCTGGAGACTCCCACACCTTTCGACTAACTAGAGCCATAAGTTCATCGAAAGGCAGAGACACCCAAGTGGATGAAGGGTGAGACCAAAAGGCCTTCAGGTAAACAGACTCCTCATCAGAAGGGTTGATGGGCTTCCAGCCGCCTCTCTGTTTAAGGATTTCTATAGTGTCTGCAAAGGAGACATCCTCAGAGGGCGACTGTGGGGACCCATCCGACTCACTGAGGTCTGGGTCTGAGGTGACTTGACTCCTCTGGGGAGTCCAAGTGCTTCCTCTTGCAGAGTCTCTTGCGAGGGACCTCTTCAGAAGCGTATTCTAGAGAGGTGACAGAACAGAGGGGTTCACCTGATGGGGTACCCTGAGGCCTAGGGTTTCTGCTGGTCTGTGGATGGTGTGATGCAGAGACGGACACCAGCACCTTTAGGGAAGGAATGTCGGAACCCCTGAGTGGAGCTGTCTGAAGAGACAGCACCCTCCTCACCAGTTCAAAAGCCCCACTCCCCTGATCTGAAGATACCTCTGGCTCCGAGGAGCCAGAAGAAATCCCCAGAGCCAAGGGGGTTGGCTCTGAAGCTGATGTAGGGCTCATCCACGCCAAAACCCAGAGAGGCAAGTTCGGATCAGACAAATGTCTCATCCGACTCCCCTCCCGGACCCAACCAGAGAGCATTGGCTCCTAGACTCCTTGGACAGAACCAAGGATGTCTGGGCAGACACAAGTTCTGAAGATACCAGGATGGTTCTCGGCACCAATGGTTCCACAACAGTCTGTTCCAAGCATTCCGGCTCCGAGGTCCTGGGTTGGCTTGAAGGAGGAATCGAGGTCAGTGGCACAGTCTTGGCTGGCTACAAATCCCTATGGGTTTGAGCCAAAAGAAGTTTTGCCAGCACCGGTGTCTTAAGAAGCCCATGCACCACCCTATCCACATCGTCAAAAAGACTCCTGGAGGACTTAGAGGATAGAGTAGGGGATCTGGCTGATTGCAGAATAGGTGACCTCAGAACAGGACTAACTGGTTCCAATTCAAGGGACTGTCTCCAGAGTTTAAATTCCATAGGTATCAAAACAGCTGGAGCCGAAGAAACAGTTTTTGTCAGTTCCGAAATAGTCGGAGATGAAGACACAATTTTACTAAATTTTTTTGCAGGTTCAGATTGCCCCAAGGAGGATGAAGATTTTTTAGTGGACTTGTCTGACTTAGTAGAAGATGATTTTGTTGATGCTGAAGTGTCCAGACCTTCTTCTATAACCTCCTGGAAGGGGAACTTCAATAAGCCTCTCACAATCAACTTATTTTTAGGTTCTAGTAGCAACATTCTTGCAGATGTACTGCTCCCAAGCAATAAACACACAGTATGGGAGTCTGTTATCGACATCTTCGGACTGCACTTTGTAAAACTCGAAGGTTTAGTCTCTTTATGGTCTTTGGACAGGTTTGAAAAGCACACACACACACACACACACACACACACACACACACACACACACACACACACACACACGCACACACACAACAATAACCACCAACAACTATTGAAGCCTACAGTCTAATATATGTCAAAATACCAAAGTTTTTTTTTTAAATAAGAGGTAAGAAAGGAAGTTAGGTTGCCCTCTAACAGAAACGGGCAGTGGCAGCCCTCTAACTTAAATGGGATGATGCCCTTTTTATTCAAACAGTAGGAAAACAACTATACACAGCAGACATTCACAAGATGCCCTCCAAGTAAAACGGGCAGCGGCAGCCCTCTAACTTAAATGGGCTGACGCCTATCTATTTACTCTAACACAGCAAAAGTAGCAAAAATAGCCAGGATAGGGAAAGAGAAACACAAGGCCTAACAAATATACGACGGCCAGAAGCAACAATACAGCAACGAATTGTTCTAAGTACTACAAATAGTAATCGCCAACTATTTTAAACAATATAACTAGATAAACTTTGAGAAAAAAGATATAGCATTGATAAAGAAAGTAATTAGGTTGGTCACTTAGCCAGAGCCAAGATGGATGCCTGCTATCTGTTTAGCAGCAACAAGATCTGGGGAGCTTCACTAGAGCACCACGGGACAGGGATACAGCCATGAGCCAGTGGAAGTCCTTGAGCTTTAGTATGCAGCCGAGTTGGTACGGAGAATCGTTTCCAAACCCAATCAGTAAGAATAAAGGCAACATAGGACAACATTACGTACTTACAATAAACACTAGAGTTTCAATCATAGGAAATATTAAAATAACACAGGTGGATAGGTTCACATAGTTAAAGAAAAACAATACTTTTTCCTGACTGATCTAAAGAATTACTATTTCCCGGTTACTTACTAGACCAAGGCAAGATGAAGTAGGTGAGCGATCCTTCTTTGCCAGGCTACAAAAACAGGGTGCTCTGAGACTTCAGTCTCATCTAGTATTAAACATTATTTTTAGTGATGGATTATAGAACGACATCACATACATCTGGTCATCTGCCTTCTGGTTGCCATGCTTCCCCAATTGGCTAGAAGTGGTCAGGATTTATTACATATGTGTTAATAATACACACACCCAAATCCTTGCTAAGATCTTCTGCAGCTCCTGGAAGTCATAAAACAGTTTCAAACCTCCGCCCTTGGAGAGTAGCAATTAGTTCACCCCAATGACAAATGCAGGAAGTTTCCTAATACAGACTTTTTGTTTCTCGTTGCATTGAGAACTGTAAGATACAATCTTTATGGCCTAAGCAAGGTAATTTAATTTCAAACTATTTTCAAAGTTTGAGATTAACCTCTTCTATTCCAGTATTCTCTGTTAAAACATATACATTTAAACAGTTACAATAATACATGTACATTTCTTTTTCTGTCCAGAAGGGTACACCTTTGGTACATTTTTAACACAAGCAGCTTTACAAATACATTTTTCAACACAAGCACCTGTACAAATCACTTTGATATACAAATTACATATAATCCTTTACAAAATTCCAGCTAGCTGTACTGGCATATGCTAAACGCCCACTGCCCTACTTCCCCTGGCATAGCTGGCAATACCTCACATCATCACAGTGAGTACATAACTTTCGTATTTGTGGTTGCCTTTTCCATTCATTCCTCAATGAATAAGCGAGTCTCTAGCTAAGTTCGCACTTGGGTTGCCTCATGTAAGGCTATTCAGGAGCACCAGGGAACCAAAGGTGGCTCTAGATATGGACTGAATGTTCAATTTTTAATATGAAATTAAAGTATGGGAACCTTGGACCAAGAAACCACAGCAGTAATGTCATCAACTGGCACTGTAGAAAAATAGGCTGTAGAGGAAGCTAGTGATCTAGTGCAATGAGCTCTTGGAGTTGTGGGCAAAAATAGGCCTCTTTGTTGACTAAGACATACACCGGGAGAGAAAGTGTGAATGGGGGTGACATCAGATACTTGTTTGCCTAGCTCAGCAGTTGAAAATGAAACAAACAATTGTTCAGATTTTCTTAAAGGTTTTATTTGATGCAGGTAAAAATGTAATTGATGCTAAACATCCAGGAGAGGTAGTGTATATATCCATCTATTAGAAAAATTTGGAAAAGTACATTGGGAGATTAATGGACTGTTTAATGGAAGATTCAGAAACCACCTTTGACAGAAAGGAGGCATTGGTCTTCCAAGACACTCTATCCTTAAGAAAAATCAAGTAAGTATGTTTTATGGACAAAGCATGCAGTTCAGATACTCTACTGGCAGAGGTGATAACAGCAAAGAATAATGTCTTCTATGATAAAATATTTAGATCAACTTTAGCAGCAGGTTCAAACAGGGGAGAAGTTAAAGCTTGCAGCAAGACGGTGATATCCCAAGGAAGAACTGGATTTCTGAGCAAGGGGGCGCAACAGGAACGTTCCTCTAATGAAAGGCTTGGACAATCTGAGAGAAGCTATTGGTGTATGATTTTCTCCAACATGAAAAGAGGATATGGCAGCTAACTGTACCTTAACTGTCAAAGAGCTAGCCCCATTTTGAAAACGTTGAGAGATGAAGTCAAAGAGTGCAAGAAGGGGAGATGAGAAAGGATCATTATTATTTTCAACTGCTGAAACAAAAAATCTCTTCCATTTAACTTTTGTAGATTTTTCTGATAGAAGTTTTTTGGGAAGACGAATGGATGTGAATAGCTGAGAAAGAAAACCTGGCCTTCTGCACCATCAGATGAGAAAGAAGATCTGTGTCTGAGCCCAGCACCCAGACAGGGTGAACTAGATGAGGCTAAAGGGAAACCGCACCTGTCAAGGCCAAGGGCTATGAGGATAACTGTGGACAGACTTTAACAATTGGCTTAAGTGTCGGGTGTCATTCCAGTGGGATCCAGTACCAAACAGCCTGGGAAGATACGATCGACAGACCACAATGTTTTGCCAGAGATGGCCTGCATCTCTCTCACCTGGGCTTCAGGATTCTGGCAAAGGCTCTTGCCTCTCCTATAGTGCCTTTTTTAGCCCCTATAGTGCCTTTTTTAGGAAAAGTAATGAGGTTAAAATTATCAACATAAAAATTTGAACAAAACACAAATTAAAGGACATGCTGCTAAACATTAGGAGTCTAAACACGAAACTGCATTCATTGCAAGCATTCCTAACTCTGGAAAGTGCTGATATCTGTGCAGTCACATTAACCTGGTTCAAAGCTGCTAAGAGCACCACAGCCTTACCTGGTTACTCATCCTATCATACATTCAGACCCCAAACTGTGGGTAGTAAAGCCAAAGGAGGTGGAGTTTCAATATATTTTAAAGACACACACTTCCAGGCTGGCCCAACAGTATGATGCACAGGAGACACTCCAGCTGCAGTTAACTATTGACAAGACCACTACATAAATCATAGCTAGCTACTGGTCCCCAAATCTGACCTAAGATGCCAAAACTACCTATCCAGACCTCTTCAAATCTATCAAGATTCAACTCTTTACCCTGATCCTGGGTGACTTTAACTACCCAAACATAGACTGGAAGAACTACTCTTGCCAGAACACCAAGGCCCAGAGATTCCTCGATTTTGTCAATGCAAATGCTTTGGAACAGCTAGCAGATACCCCCACAAGAGGTGATATCTTGGACTTGGTATTAACCAACATGCGTAACCACTGTAGCATCTCTGCAGTATCATCCTCCCTTGTAAGATCCAACCATAAAGCAGTCACTTTCGAAGTCACCATCTCCCCCAACCCCCCCCCCTTTAGCTAGGGTCAATCAAAAAAACTTCTCCTAAGCTGATTACAGCCTCCTGAGAGATGATATAAACAGCTTCACAGCCCCTTCCCCCTCTCTAGGAACTGGCACCAGTATCCAAAACTATACCAAATTACTATACAAACATTTATATAGATGCATGGAATCAAGAATACCTGACCGGACTAAATCATCCTCCGCAAGGAAGAGTAAACCTGGCTGGCGGACATCTGCAATAAACTCTATAAACAAAGAAAAAAATTGCTGTCCAGGACCAAGAAGGAGCAGGTGCCCAATTGTAAGCAATCTCTCCTTAGCCTAAACAAACAAATAAGAGCACTAGTGAAATCCTCCAAAGCAAACTTCAAGTCCAAATTGGCCACATCTACTACAGACAATCATAAAGCCTTCTTCACATATGTCCGTAATATCAAAGGTAGCACCCAGATCTGTTCAGAACTGGTGGTCAAGGACACCAGATATACAAATGCCGTAGGTATAGCAAACTTGCTGGCTGACAGATTCGGCAAAAAATGTCACCCCTCTGCCCCCCCCCCCCCATTGGTAAATCAGGACATTCCCAGTACCTGCCTCCCTCCCCTTATATCTATCCAAGGATCAGGTCATCATTGCTCTCTCAAAGGCAAAAAATACAGCCTCTCTGGGGCCTGATAACATCCCAGGCTGCATCCTACATGAACTCAGGCAGGAACTTGCAGCACCATTAGGCGCTCTAGTCAACCAAAGCCTAAGCACCGGCTTTGTTCCAGCTGAGTAGAGGACAGACACGGTCATCCATTTACACAGAGGTGGAATGTCCACTGATCCGGGAAATTATAGACCCATCAGCCTAACTAGCCTGATCTGCAAGGCCATGGAACGGATTATCATGGACTTCATTAACAAGGACATTG
The DNA here is from genome assembly GCF_019279795.1 of Protopterus annectens. Lineage (NCBI taxonomy): Eukaryota > Metazoa > Chordata > Ceratodontiformes > Protopteridae > Protopterus > Protopterus annectens. Next base: position 619,924,421 of record NC_056737.1, read on the forward strand.
GGCAACCTCCAAACACTCGATCCTACACAGTTTGGCTTCGTCAAGGGGAGGTCATGTCTGTTAAATTTGGTCGACTTTTTTGAGACAGTCACCAAAGCCATGGATGAGGGGAAGACAGTGCACACCGCCTACCTTGACCTGGCCAAAGTCTTCGACACTATTCCCCACTCGGGCATAATAGATAAACTCTCTCAACTAGGCATCAAGCCGTATGTTACCAGACAGGTAGCCAAATGGCTCACTGATAGAACTCAACTAGTCAAAATAGGGGAAGCCACCTCAAGCAGTAGACCCGTATCGAATGTCATATCCCAGGGTTCGGTCTTGGGGCCTCCGTTACTTGGATATACTTTTCTGAGATACAGGCCAAAACCAATGGGATATGGCTGATCAAGTTTGCAAGTTGGGAGCCATCATCAATTCCCCTACTGACATGGACACCCTCCAAAAGGGTCTCACCCAAACAAATGACTGGTGCCAGACACATGGCCTCAAGCTGAATATAAAAAAATGCATCATGACCCCCTATGGGGAGAGAGATGTCCCCACAAATTATCACATTAATAACATTCTAAGCATGCAGTCAGTCGTGAGGGATTTGGGCATACAGATTAATAACAGCCTGACTTTTGACCAGCATGTTGTTTCCATTGTACGGAAAACTTTCTACATGGCCCACCTCATAAGTAAGGGCATCTCACCCAGGGACAAGGAGGTCATAGCTAACATTCCTGTATTCTTCCCTTATAAGGCCCATTATTGAGTACAACGCCCCATTCGCCATGTACCTCGCAAAGTACATGCAACAGCTGGAGAGACCACAGAGGTTCCACACCAGGAGAATCCAGGGCCTCAAAAATCTACCATACACAGATAGGCTACAAGCCCTATCCCTCTACTCTGTTTCGTACAGACTCCTCAGAGGTGACCTCTGTCTGGCATACAAGGCAATCTTGGACCCCACCTTGATGGGACTGCTGCATAACCGAATGTCAAGCTCCACTCAAGTAACCCGCACACACGGCCTCAACCTGGTCTGTGAAATGAATAGGACTTGCTGGCAGGACAGATTTGTGTCCCAGAGACTCCCCCATCTGTGGAATAGACTCCTTCTCCACATCATACAGAGTACCTCTTTACCCCTTTTTAAACACAATCTGGATAACTGGATGGGAAATAGAAAAATCATCCTTGGGATTCCAACAGTGTCCTTGCTGGACAGGGGCATCGGGTGCTGATTTGTCTATGCATGGGCTAAACTCTTGGCTAGGTTTAGAAGGGCCTCAAGGCCAATAGCCTAGTAACTTCCTAAGATCCTATGATCCTATTACTGCACTTGCTTTCTGGAAAAACTTTGGAATCATGGGCATTACAGGAAAAGCATAACTGAGTCCAGGGGGCCAAAAGTGTGCCAGAGTGTCCCTGACTGATCTCCATGATCGAGAATTAGAGCAAAGAACTTGTTGCATTTGGTGTTGTGTGAAGAAGCAAAGAGGTTGCAGCAAGGTCGGCCCCAAAGTCTGAACATCTGCTCCATTATCACAGGGTTGAGGGACCACTCATAAGGGAATAGGATCAACCTGTCTGGTAGGATATTGGATTTCCCCAGATGTCCATTGCTACCAGAAAGTGGCTAGAAGATACCACCCACTCCCACATTCTCATTGCCTCTCGACACAATGGATAGAATCTAGTTCCTACCCGTTTGTTGATGTACCAAACTACTGCCATGTTGTCTGTCTGGGTAGAAATAACACTGAACAGGAGAGAGTCCTGAAAGGCCCACAACATTAAGAGAACTGCTCTCATCTCCAGAACACTGATGTGTAGACTGGCTTCTGTTTGGGACCACGTGCTTGGGATAGTCTTTCCCAAGTAATGCCCCCCCCTCCACCCCAGGTGGGAAGTGTCAGTGCTCACTGTAGCTTGGACAGAAGGGAGAATGAAGGTTCATCTTTGTAGTAGTTGAGAGGACCCTAGCCACCAATGTATGCACGTTCTGCAAATCCTCATCAGTGACACTTGAAGAGACATGTGATGTTTCCTGATTGACCAAATAAATGGCCAGAGTCCATTGAAGTACCCTCAGAGTATCTGGATAGAGATATTAGCATGGCAGAAACTGCCAATGATCCCAGAAGGTGAAGAATTATTCTTGCTGGTGGCTTCTGATAGGAAACGACATCTTGGGGTTGTTGATGGAGTGATACAACTCTCGTGTGGGGAAGCTTTGCTGTCTGAAGTTTTATATTGAGATGTTCTCCAGTAAATTCCAAAGACTGTACTAGATGTGGCTTGGATTTTGTTAAATTTACTGTGATCCCCACTTATGTACATAGTTGGAGCAAGCAGTCTCTGGCTTGAATGAGTAGAATCATGGTAGGAGCAGTGATAAGCCAGTTGTCTAAATATGGAAATACTCAGAATACCTACAGTCATAGTTGAGCTGTCACTACTTCCATACATTTGGTAAGCACCTGGGTGGGGCTGTGGTGAGATCAAAGAGCAGAGCTCTGAATTGGAAATAACTGGCTCCCAGTCAGAAGCAGAGGTACTTCCTGGAGTGCCTGTCAATTTTTAGATGATACTACGCATCATGGAGATCTATAAATCACATCAGGACATTCTTTTTAAAAAGAAGAATGGACTGAACCAGGATCATCCAGAATTTTGTCTGCTTCACAAACTTGCACAGGCAGCTTAGGTCCAAAATTGGCCTTGGGTCCTAGTTTTTCTTTGTCACTAAAAAAAAAAAAAAAAAACTTTTGAGTAAATTCTGGATCCTCTCTGGTCTGATGTGACCTCTTGGTTGACTCAATTTTTTAGGAGCATCCTCATTTCAGAAGCAGCTACTTGCCTTTGTGAGAGTGGGACATTAGGAAGTCTTTTTTGTGGGTAGAGGACGGGTATGAAAGGGAAAGAAATGGCCTTTGGTAATGATCCTTTGCACCAGTTCATCTTGAATGAGGGACATCCAGGTAGTTGGGTGTAAGGATAAGTGGCCCCAACTGTCTCCAGTGTGTGACAGACAGGCAACTGTTCAGGAGCAATGAAAAGGCTTCTCTCAAAAGGGTCCTCTGAAGCCTTGATTTTTGCGAGCCACCTCTGCTTCTGCAGTGACATCCATTATGCTCGGGAGGGGGGGGGGTTCTTTCTACAGGAGTGTGAGGTGTAAATCCCCAAGACTTGTAAAACCAAATCCTCTTCCCTCCTTTATGGTTTCTGGGAAAAGTCCTCTGAAGGGTAGAGAATTTGATCTTTATGACAGATACCAAGATTTTCCATCCCTCTGACTCCTTGAGACAGATTCCTTAACTTTAGGACAAAACAGGGTTGATCCATCATTGGGGACATTGACGAAGGACATCTTGAAATGTTCCACAAAAGTCACACAGCCGCATCTAGGTACGCCTACTGATGGTTATGCCTGCGCCAGCTGCCATAGATGCACCTTCCGTGGCATTGGAGATAAGGCACAGAGAACTGGATGAAGACTTAAGGGAAGTCAACAAATTTTCTGTGCTCTGCAGACAAGGTCCATAGGAGAGACTTGGAGATCTCCTTAGTCATTTCCCTCTGGAAATGTGTGACATGTGCCAAATAATTAAAGCTCTTACTGAAAAAGTAGAGCAGGCAAAGACACACTTCCCAAATCTGTCCAACACATGGAATTCTTTGCATGGTGGATGGACAGGGGAACCTTCTTCTGCACGATTATTTTTAGAGGCTACCGCAACTACCACTGATTTGCTCCAATGGGGGGTGGTCTTTGGGCATAACTAAGAACTTGTCAGTTGTTTTGGGAATTGGTTCAACTGTGTCCATTTCCTTCCATGCCCATGAAGAAATTAGATCTATCATCTCATCCACTGGGGGGGGGGCACCCAAGACATCGATGGACCACAATCAAATGCCTGTAAAAAAACTGATTCTTCTAAGGAAGGTGTTTGGGAAGACCCATCCCCTTTTCTGTCTGAGAAGTTTGAGAATCTCCCTCAATGAGACATCCTCAAGAGGGGATCTAGTGGAACCTTCCCCTTCATCAACATCAGCGTCAATAGTGACAGATTCCTCATGGAAATCTAAATGCCTCCTTTTGCACCTATGTTTTCTATATGCCTCCTTCATGGGTTTTTCAGGGGAGGACTATAAAACTGACACTGTCTTATGTAAAACAGCTGGTTAAGGCTTCTGGAAACTGGCAGGACAAGAAGAGTAGGCTCCAGACCTTAAATCTTATGGGGGAGAGTTGGATCCAAATTTGATGAAGTAGTATTTTCCCTAGGCAAAGAGAGTACTTGATCAAAAGCCAAAGTCAACAGGATCTGGACAGCCTCTCCTTAAGAGCCAAAACTCCTGAGGGTGGCTTAACCCTGGACACTAAGCAAACAGACTCTAGGCTGACACCACTGATGAAAGTACAGTTGTGTACACTTAGCATAAATGTAGATGTTTGAGTGTATTCACTGTTGCAGTTATCACATTTGGGTTATCTGCCTGCAGGCCTCCTTGCCTCCAGAATGACATCTAGCACCTGCTTACTGAGGGATGCTATTGGAGAGCTCAAGGAATTAGCCAGGCTGCAAGGTTCAGGATTTGAAGCTGAGGGTGCAGTATCTGGCCCGCCTGCTGGGTCAGCAGGGAAAGGGGTCTGAGGCAGGTGCCATGGTTCCAGCAGTGTCATACTGCGCAAGAGAGGGTTACCCAGTGTTGGTGGGGCCAGTCTGGTGCAATCAGTATTGTCCTTGGCTTGTCCTGTTTGATCTTTAGCAGAACCTTTAAAAGGAGAGGCAGAGGGGGAAGGCATAAATTGAGAGGCTTTCCCAGGTAAAGGACAGAGCATCCACTTTCCAGGGTTGACTGTGGGAAACCCTTGTGCAGAATTTGTCCAACTGGTAGTTCTGAGGGGAGGCAAACAGGTCTATCTCTGGAGTCCCCCATTTGTTCCTCAAGAGGTTGAATATTTTTGGTTCCAGTTTCCATTCGTGTGGGTCCATAAGATTTCTGCTTAGGTCGTCTGCCAGAGAATTTAGCTTGCCTGGCAGGAATGGAGCATGTAGGTGAACTGGGTAGCTCAAGGCTGTGTTCCACAGAGCCATGGCTAGTCTGCAGAGAGGGTACAAGTGGGGTCCCCCCTGCTTGTTTATGTACCACATAACTGTGGTGTTGTCTGTCTTTACCAATAATTGCCCCGGAAGAATATTGTCTTTGAAGGCTGTCAGGGAATTCTGTACAGCTAACATTTCTTTTTGGTTGATATGCAGGTGCATCTGTCTCAGGTTCCATTTGCCCTGAATGCATTGCCCTGCCAAGTGAGCCCCCCCATGCATAGCCTGATGCATCTGTTGTAGGGTTTGTGTGGCAGGGGGGTAGAGTGAAAGGGAGCCCCTTGTTGTGGTAGCAGGCCTCTGCCCATTAAAGGAACTCTGTCTTTATACAAGGAAAGACAGGAATCATTGATTCCAGGTCCTGAGAATGTTGACACCATAGGCTTTTTAGATACCACTGTAGTTTCCTCATATGCAGTCTTGCATATGGAATTAGTAGAATGCAAGAGGCAATGGACCCCAGGGTTTGCAGAATTATCCTTGCAGATAGTTGGGTCGTTGTGGGCAGTAGTTTGAAGTAGGCTGTCAAATAAACTTGTTTCTCTGGAGTGAGGAAAGCCATCTGGGAAGTTGTGTTCAAGCTTGTTCCCAGGAATACAATCTGTTGCAGGGTACTAGGTGAGATTTATTTTCGTTTATGGTCTACCCCATTGAGGTTAGAAGTTTTTTTACGAATGCCAAATGTTTTAAAAGCAAGTCCTGGCTTTCTGCCTGAATCAGACAATCGTCCAAGTATGGGTATATCTGAATATTTCTCTGCCTGCAAAATGCAATGGCTGGAGCTAGACACTTTGTGAGTACCCTGGGTGCAGTAGATAAGCCAAAGGGAAGTGCAGAGAACAGATAGTGCATGGAGCCTGCCCTGAAGCGTAGGTATTTCCTGCAAGATTCCCTTATTGGAATGTGCAGGTAAGCCTCTTTTAAGTCTAATGTTGCCAATCAGGCATCTTTCCCCTAGCACAGGAAGTAGCTGTTGAAGTGTTAGCATTTTGAATTTTGGAATTACCAAAAAGGTGTTTAGAATAGAGAGGTCCAGGATAGGACGCCAGGAGCTGTCTTTTCTGGGTACCAGGAAAAGTCTTGAATAAAAACCTTGTCCCCTTTCTTCTGCTAGGACAGGTTGAATAGCCCTGATACTTAGAAGAGAGAAAACCTGCTGTTGAGCCTCCGCCCACTGATTTGGGGGTAGGTCTGGCCAACCATTTGGGGTTGGTAGGGTGTGGAAGTAGAATCTGTATCCTTGGGAAACTATATTCAAAACCCATTTGTCTTGGTTAATGAGTTCCCAGTTTTTTGCATGCAGGGTGAGCTTTCCTCCAAAGGGAGCAGGCAGTTGAGCAGGGCTTGGAAGAGTTAAGGTCAAGTCATTGTGTCTTTTTTCCATATGAGGGTGCCTTACTACTCCCTGGTTTGGAAGTGGGAGCCCCCCACGGCTTAGGCCTGTGCGTAGCCTGAGACTGTAACCTAGGTGGCCTGCTGTTCCTGGGTTTGGACTGAGAGGGCCTGGAAGAGACTGGAAAGGACCAATTTCTTTGAAGGCCAAGGCCTACTAAATCTGGGAGGCTGTACTTGGAGGAATTCTTTAACAGTTTGTATAGATTTAGCTTTTTCCTCCATCTTTTTGAGGACTTCTGCTTTGTTGCCAAACAGGGGGTCTTGGTTTAAGGGAGCATCCAGTAATTTAGCTTTAACATGATCTGGCAAGTTTTGCTCCTTAAGCCAAGCATGCCTTCTAAGTACAGACCCAGTGACAGCAGCCCTGCAAGACACTTCTAAAGAGTCAAAACCACATTGCAAATTATGTTTATCAACTTGTTCTGCAGAATGCATTAAATCCTGTAATTCTTTGTGTTCAGCACAGTCAGGAATCAACATCATTTTCTGTTTAAGTAGTCCCATAATATGCTGCTGGTACTTTAACATATGAAACAGGCAATTTAAAGCCCTAATGGCCAAAGTAGCAGACGTGTATACCTTCTTATCCCATCTGTCCAAGGCTCTAGAATCTCTATCAGAAGGGGTAGGATTTTTGGCAGCAGTAGCCTTAATGCCCTTTGGTCCTTGTGAAATGGTCTCTGAATCCGCAGTAGGATTCTTGAAGAGGAACTTGTGAGAGTCAGGTACCTAATACCAGTCAGGATTACTGGGAGGGGGGAGGTAAGGTGTCTGGGGAAAGGCTAGATTCCAGGAAAGCATCATCTACAATGTCCAGAACAGGAGGGATAGCTAAAGGCCTGTGTTGAGGAACGAGTAAGAATTCCCTAAGCCTCTTTTTGGAGTCATAGTAATCCTGACTTTCCCAGCGGAAATGCTCCCTAAGAGTATACAAGGTTTCACTAAAAGAAAAATCTTCTGGAGTGGAAGAAGAGGGAATGGAATCCTCTGCATCAGAATCCTCATAGGTAGATGGTAAATCCTGGTAATCAGAAGAAACAGAAATATCAGTTTCCTGATCAGAAGAATCAGAAGGAAAATCAGTTCTAGGTCTCTTAGAGGGGGAAGGCTGGCTTCCCCTAATTAAGGTAATAAGGTCTTCAGCCATTCTAAGCATTTGTTTTTTAGGCATATGGGCCTGACCATGCGGTTTGGACGTCTGTTTTTAGCGTCAGTTTAACATGCAAGTCTGCAGGCCTGAATACTCCCTCAGAAGCCGGTGCCTGAACAGCGGCTCCGGACCCATCCAAGGTAGAGACATCCGCAGGTTCCATAGTCGAAGAAGCATCTCAAGGCATACCGGACTCCGAATGGGTCTCAGTAGAGGCTTGCGAATCTGAAGTAGCGGGTATCAGGGGCTGCAAAAGCACCTCACTGAGTACCAGCGGACTGGTGACTAGCTTAACAAAAGCGTCGTCGGCAGTTTTGGACGTATGCAGTCTGTCTCTGTCTTTATCTTTATGATTTTTCAGAATATCGGTAGTCGGATGGCTTACCGAAACCATTTCTGGATAGTTATACCGAGTACCAAAATAATTTGTGGCAAATATAGCCCAACGACGAACAGTTCGGGGGTTGAACAAGGCACAAAACCGACTGCCAGGGACGCCGTGGTCTGGGCCTAAGCAAGGAATGCAGTACGAATGAAAATCTTTAAAAGGTATTTGCTTTCCACAGGTAATACAATTGTTAACTTTTACTGACATCTGTTAAGAGCAAGAAAAATGATTCCCAACAGGGTACTTAGCTTTTCTGAAGACTTCGGTTCTGAACCACGAAAACGAAAATTTCAGGAGTCGGCCGACCGGCACTTGCAAATTGATTCTGCTTTGGGCACCATGCGGCAAGAAAGACTGATGTAATGGCATCGGCTGCATGTTTTATACCCCTGACGACCTGACGTCATGGCAGAAGAGACAGCATCCGATGCAGGAATCCAAGACTCTGGTATTCAAGCCGGCTGAGGGCTACCTGCCGGCAGATAACCCAAATGTGATGACTGCAACAGAGAAACACGAAGAACATCTGTCCAGTGCCAAAGCTCCAAGATGGAGAACAGATCCAAGAACCTCCGATACAACCCAGCCTTGTGAGAGCCTGCGTCGATCACATGGCTCAGAGATTCAGATGGATCCAAAGTCGTCAGAGTCAACCACATCAGAGAACTCAGAGTCGAAGTGTGGATTCTCAGTTCCAATGCAAATCTACTCAGCGGAAAAGTCAGATATGAAAATTCTGAACTGAGGGGTTGGACTGGAGAAGGAGCTTTTAAAGAATAGGGAAAGAAACAACTCTCCCTGATCCAAGACATGTTGTGCAGGAAGGACCCCAACTGGATACAGGTCTGAAGAAATCTTCTCATTATCCTGTCCACATCTGCCTAGACTGGTATTGTGGTCGGTCCTGAAGTATCAGGAAACAGAACCTAGGAGAAATAAGACCAGAAGAGAATCCTGATGATGTAAGGGATTCCATAATTATCAGATCTGTAAAAAGCATTGGCTCCAAAGGTTTAAGAATTTATGGATCTGGAGCCAATGAAGGTGATGGTCCAGGGACCTTTTCCTAGAGGTCTTATCCTTGTCTTTATCTTTAGGTTTGTCTTTCTGTTTTTCTGCTTGTTAGATGACTTCTTTGCTGATGCTGGAGATGATGAAGAAATAGATTTTCTTGAGACAGAAGGAGGGTTACCTCCTGAGGAAGGTATAAGTAACCCTTTCAATATCAAGTTATTTCTGTGTTCTCTAATGGCCCTCTGACCAATGGCCTTGCAAATATAGCAGCTAGTGTCTAAGTCTGAAGGCCCCAAACAATACACACATTTGTCATGTGCATCAGAGTTGGGCAGCTTGTCTGAACAAGTGATGCACTTCTTAAAGTTTGAAGGATTGTCTGCCCTCCTGATATGGAGGAGGAAGAAGAAGAAAAGGGCAAAGTAAAGGGAAAGATTTTTTTATACACATCTCTCTCTCATATATATATATATGATTCCACTTGAAAATATCGAAATCCATATGGTCGAGACCAAATATAGGTTCATAGGTTCATACTAGGCTATCTGCCCTGGGGCAATTATAAGCCTAGCCCGATTCTGTATGGCTTACGCCACCCCTTGATTTGAGTATACTGTGTCCTTTTTAAGGTTTAGTTTACTGTGCCTCTGTCTAATAGTGACACGGGAGTAATCCCTGGGACAAACCTACGATCCCCCATCCACCTATCGAGATTCTTCTTGAAGTGATTCAGTGACGTGCTCTGCCTCACATGAACTGGAATTCTATTCCAGAGTGAAGGGAGCCTCTGGGTTATGAACCTGTCCCTCCAGCAAGTTCTATTTATTTCTTTGCTGAGGTCCAAGTCCCTCGAGCGTGTGGCTCTAAGGGATTTAGATTTACTGAGGTGGAGCATGTCCATTAATTCTGGATTTGACATAGCTTTGTATGTCAGGCATAGATCGCCTCGAAGTAGGCGGTATGCAACTGAGTAGAGCTAGAGTTTTTTTAACCGAGCAGCATATGGCATCTGTTTGAGACCCTTGATCCTCTTGGTGAGATACTTTTGGGGTCTTTCTAATTGCTGCAGGTGTCGGGTAAGGTACATCCCAAAGGGGCATTGTATTCTATGATGGGCCTGATGAGGGATGAATAAACCTGTACGATTACCTCTCTTGATCTAGATGTGAAACCCTTCGTGATGAGGTGGGCTATGTAGAAGGTCTTTCTAACCACTTTGGCAATGTGGTTTTCAAAGGAGAGATTGCTATCAACTTGGGTCCCCAGGTCCCTAATAACTTTCTCTGTACTTAATGGGTTTCCGCCTATGTGGAAATTTGTGGGCACATTGTTTTTGCCAAAGGGTATGACTATACATTTTTTAGCATTTAGCTTTAAACCATGGCGCTGGCACCAATTATCTGTCTCTGTGAGATCTTTTTGAAGGATGTTTGTGTCAGCTGGAGAGTTGATTATGGCGCCTAGTTTGCAGTCGTCTGCGAACTTGGTGAGCCATAGTCCTCCCATGTTTGCCTGTACCTTGGAAAAGTATATACCGAACAAGAGTGGTCCCAGGACAGAACCCTGTGGGACGCCACTTGTGACCGGTTTCGAGTCTGACATGGCTCCAGCAACTCTCACTCTGTGGGTTCTGTCTTTGAGCCAGTTTGCGACCCATCTTGTGAAATAGGGGTTTATATTTAAGCTGGATAGCTTATCTATGATGCCCGAGTGGGGTATTGTGTCAAATGTCTTTGCAAGGTCCAGATAGGCTGTGTGGACTACCCTCCCTTCATCTATGGCTTTGGTGACTGTTTCGAAGAAATCAACCAGGTTCAAAAGGCAGGATCTGCCCTTGACAAAGCCAAACTGGGTAGGATCTAGTGTCTGTAGGTCCCCACTGAGTGTTTAGAACATCAATGTTGTCAAGGGGAAGAAAAAGTTAAGTAAAAAAGGGAAAAAGGCTAGTATTTCTGCAGGGCAGCAAGGTGCCCTGCACAGTGCGTCTGTAAATGTGCCATCTCTGTGATGGCACTGTAGACAGGGTACGGAAAATCACCCGTTTAGCACTTCAGCATAGAGTGCTAAAATGGAGATTTCCCTTTACCTCACTGTAGTGCGATCTCAGAGTTGGTATATTAAAGTTGGGGGTGTGTGGGGGGTGCAGGGGGGTGAAGCCCCCCTGCATAAAATAGTTTTTAGAGGTGTTTTTCATTTTTTTTACGTTCCCTTTGAATCTTAGATGGTTTGGAACTCGATGTTCTGGTCTCGATGATCAGAATTTCGATGTTTCAAGCTTTCGATGATTTAAAGTGGAACTATATATCTATCTATATATATATATATATATATATATATATATATATATATATATATATATATATATACACACACATATACACACACACACACACACACACACACACTTAGTGTTCTGCAGAAAACAAGGGACTAAGACAGGGGAAAATAAAGGGGAGCACAGAAAGCAGTGAACTACCAGGGTGAGGAACTTCAGTAACAAAAAAAAAAACGTTAGATCCAAGGGAAAATGAGCACGCAGAGATCCATCCTTCACTTGTGGTGGCAAAAGAGATCTGCAGTAGCTTGCTATATACACAGGAATTACAGGAAAGGGGAGAAGCCTGAGCATTGATCCAAAGCTTGAAAGTGGCAGAAGCAGGATCTGACATTGGATCCGAAACCCATTAGTTGAGGAACAGGTGAAAAAAGACATCAGATCATGGGTTAAAAAGATTTACAGTTACATGCAGAGCCGAGAACTACACATTCTGTTGTGTCAGTGATTCATGACATTCCTAAAACACTCAAGATTTATTTAGACCACTGATGCAGTTCTACAACATCAGGAAAGAAAGAGTTGTTGGAATTGATTTCTAAGTATCACAGTTTTCACAAAATTGTTAGACTAATTCTTCAGACTTTTTGCATAATCTTGAGAAGCTAGAAATTCAGAATGGCTGCTAATTGTAGCCAGTGATGTAAAATATTTGCTGCTAGTGATACAAAATATTAGTATACTAGTAGCCCCGCAAACATGTTCGTGGAGTTTTAAGATATTGTTTCATTTGCAAAAAAAAAGAAGTGATGTACTCACCATAAGGTTCCACATTTGTAGTCCATCTCGTCCATCAGTCTTATATATAGGTTCAGAGCCGATCCTGGGTTCCGACTCGGACGATTACAAAGCTGGAAGTCTCCAAGTTGGCTCGTGGCAAGGTAGGTATCCCACAATGCACTAGTAACAATCCCAGATCTCGTTTGCTGCTGTCTATAACAGTGATATAAAGGTATTTCCACAAAGAAAAACAAAGATGAAAGGTCTCCAACTCTAAGGAAGATAGAAACTATCTTGTCTCCAGATCCACCAAGGATAAATGGACGGGGGTAGGTGGGTGGGTTCGTAACAATGAAGGGTGAGATGGACTACAAACATGGAACATTATGGTGAATACATAACTTCTTTATGTTCTGTAGTCCTATCTCGCTTTCATTCTTACATATGGGACAACGTCCCTAGCACCTTTTTCTCGGGTGGCTCACGGGAATATACTCCTAAGAACCGTGGAGCCAAAGGAGGCTATACCCCTGGAGACCAAGTCCAATTTGTAATGAGCAATAAAGGTGTGACTGGTAACCCAAGTTGCTGCTGCACATATACTGTCCACTGAAATTCTGGCTTGAAAAGTGCCAGATGTGGATACAGATCTGGTGGAATGAGCTTTAATTTTAAATGGGAGTTTTTACCATTAGAAGAATAAATAAAAGAGATGCAATTTGAAATCCAGTTTAATAGTGTTATCTTGGAGACTGGCATTCCTTTTCTCATCTCTGAAAAAGATGTAAATAATTGGTCTGATCTCCTAAACTCTTTGGTTCTATGTAGATAGAACCTTAACTGTCTGTGCACATCAAGTTGATGAAACTTGTATTCCGCTTTGTTTGCATGATTTGGAAAAAATACTGGCAGTTCAATCATTTGATTAATATTTGATTGTGAACTAATCTTAAGGACGAAGGAAAAGTTAGTGTGAAGGGAAACTCTCTCTATGAAATATCAAGTAAGGAGGTTTGACTGAAAGTGCTTGCAGCTCTGACACTCTTCTGGTGGATGTAAGGGCTACCAGAAAAATGGTCTTCCAGGAAAGGAACTTTGTAAGTCACATGTATGTGACGGTTCAAAAGGCGGTGAGGTAAGTTTTGAAAGAACAAAATTTAGATCCAGGGAGATATAGGTTCTTGAAAAAGAGGTCTTAGTAAGATAGTACCTTTTAAAAAGGATTTACACAATCTGCGAGCTATAAGATTAGGTTCATGTTGCCCCAAATGAAAATTGGAGATAGCTGCCAATTGAACTTTGATTGTAGCAGCAGCAGCTGATCCCCGATGAAATAGTTTGGTTAGAAATTCTAACACTAAGGGAATGGAAGCTGTGTAAGGACCTATGTTCCTAGATTGTGCCCACTACAATTTTCTCGAGGAAGGTTTATGAGAAGACGTCAGGATATGAGTAAGCGCATGGGAGAAATCATGAAGCCTGACTAGGGATGGAAGTGGAGCAGCCACGCTGTCAGGTTGAGGGTGTGGAGACAGGGATGGAATGTGCATGACATATGTGTCAGAAAGTCTGGTACTGGGTCCAGAGTCCATGGATCGCCCAGAAGGTGAGGCCCGAGAAAGGGGAACCAAATCTGACGAGGCCAGTAAAGAGTGATGAGAATCATTCTGCTTCCCAAAGTCTTTGCTTTCTGGATAACTTTCGATATCAGAGGAAAGGGAGGAAAAGTATAAAGAAGTCCAAGGGCCAATTGTGGACAAGTGCGTCTCTCAGTGTCTCCCCCGGGGGGGGGGGGGGGGATAAGGGTGAAGTAGCTGCTGCATTTGGTGTTCATTGGGGTGGCAAACAGATCGCAGCAAGGCTGTCCCCATTTGCAGAATATCTGTTCCGCGACTTTATGATTCAGAGACCACTCATGAGGCATCAAGATTGCCCTGCTGAGCTTTTCGGCCATCACACTAGTTCTCCCCAGGATATGCGTTGCAAAAAAAAACTGTAAGCCTGTTTCCTACCTTTCCTGTAACTAGTGTTCCAGATACAGACTTGCTGTATCCAGGACTGTATGTAAGCTTCTGAGCCCCCCAAGCCTTTCTGTGTTGGAGAGAAGCCTTCTAGCTTATCAGTGGGACTGGTAAGCACTAGGTAACCTGTCTACCACATAAGGAGTGGTTCTGGCCCAGAAATTGTAGTTATTGGCCGTTTGGGCAACCTCTTCCATCTCTCTCAACTTTCTGATTTGAAAGCCTGCATTTGCACTTGTTTCGGTCCTGTAACTCGTCTTGTGCAGATGCAGATTCTTAGTTTTAACACTTAAATTTGCTTATCGTGCTCAGCACTTGTTCAGAACTTGTAAGCACTAAATAAGCTACTAATTACTATGACACTCAATCTATGTTATGACTGCAGTTGCATTCTTGAAGGACATCAGCTCTTGTACTCACTTTCCTCACTTATCTAGAGGAAAATAGTTTTTTATTCAGGCATGTCCAAGGGTCAGCTCCCAGTGTTCTCTCCTATCTGATGAATCTGGGCATCTTGAGGTAATGTAGAAATTGTCTCATGTACACAAACAACCCTCTCCTCCTACCACCCAACACTACAACCTGTGAGAGATGCACTTATCTAGCCAAACTGGAGGTAAAGCTCTCTCCAACCAAGACTGAACTTGACAGTCATGAGGAGAAGGTAAACATTTGCACCACACCACACTCATCACATAGTCTCACTAAATCTACACCACAAAAATCCACACATAGCAATACAAAAACATTCGCGGAGGCTCTCAATAATAATCTGTCTAAGCAACAGAGACCTCCAAAGCAGAAACGCAAGCAACCTTCATCCCCCAACACAACCCAAATGACACATAGCCCACAGACTCAAGTGTGCCACTCAAACACAGCCAATAAGGCAAAACAACGTACCCAACACACTAGTCATAGGTGACTTTATAGTCAGGAACACTGGTGTCCCACTCACCAGGCTAAACAAGGAGAAGGTTACAGTCAGCTGCCTGTCGGATGCCAGGACCCGCCACATAACCCACTCACTCAGGTCACTCCACAACAAGTAAATTATGACTCTGTCATTGTCCATGTTGGTGTGAATGACCCGAGACATACCTCCCTAGACTATATGAAAAGAGACATGGAAGAGCTCTCCGATCTTGTAGCCCAGGCAAGTATGACCCTAGCCCTGAGTAGCATTCAACCATCGCCCAGAATGATACCGCAGTACAAGGGCAAAATGACGGACTTCAACAATTGGCTAAGCTTCTGGTGTCATTCTAAGGGGATCCAGTATCTGTCTGCTTGGGATGACATGGTCGACAGACCATGATGCTTTGCCACAGATGGACTGCACCTGTCGCCCCTGGGATTCTGGATACTGGCTAAGGCTCTTGTTGCCACTATAGTGCCTTTTTTAGTCAAGGTTCAAATAAATTCACCACTGTAACAGGCAAGCAAAAACTGAGGGTAATGTTACTCAATGCTAGAAGTCTAAATCTCAAAATGCACTCACTCGAGGCACTCCTTAAAATGGAGAACATCGATATCTGTGCATTGACTGAGACCTGGTTCAAGGCTCAAGAGAGCACCCCTGCACTACCAGGCTATAACTCATACCATACTGTTCAGCCATGTAACCTGCACCGAAACATCAAAGGAGGAGGTGTGTCCATATTCATTAAGGATATCCACACCTCTAGGCTATTTGCTCAGCATAATGCATCCGAGGTTATCCAAGTGCAACTAACTCTGGGTAAAACTGCAATCCAAATTGTAGCTTGCTACAGATCCCCCACCATGCCTCAGGATTCCCACTCCTTTTTTCTTGATGTACTGGAAAATATTAGGGTTCAACCAAACACCCTAATAATGGGCGACTTCAACGACACCGCCATTAACTGGGAAAACTACTCATGTACCAACTCCTTAGCTCAAAGTGTTCTGCAATTCATAAACTCCAATGCCCCGGATCAACTTCTCCACACCCCCACCAGGGGCAACAATACCCTAGACCTAGTCATTACCAACATGAGTGACTGGTGTTCCACACCAGAAGTCAATTCCTCATTGGTCCGATTCGACCATAAGCTAATCGCCCTTGATATCCACATCCCACCCTCACCCCCCCAATTAAGGAACCCACGGTAAAAAATTTCTCCAAAGCCAACTTCATGCTTCTTAAGACAAAAGTGGTGAACTTCATGACACCCATGCAGATGGACAATACAGTTACAACTGCTGAATCCTACACAAATACACTCTATAAGCACTTACACGAGTGCATGGATCATGCTATCCCACACAGAACCAAGATGCTATCCTCCAAAAAAAGGAAGCCAATCTGGTGGTCCCCTGCCATAAACAAACTGTACAACAGAAGGAAGAAACTGTTGCAAAAGAGAGTAAAATCCCATGAGTGGAGGAGCTCCCTGGTCAGTCTCAGTAAGAAGCTGAGATCCCTTATAAGATCCTCCAAAGCTAGCTACGAAAACAAAATCGCCACTAATTCTAAGGACAACCACAAAGCATTCTATAGCTATGTCAAGAATCTCGATGGCAATACCCAGATCTGCTCTGAGTTATAGCACAAAGGCACGAAAATTACAGAACCAACTGATATTGCCAACATCCTGGCAGATAGGTTCAGTGCTAACTTTACCCCCCCCCCCACCTCCTAAAGGGCCCATATCTATACAGGAAGAATGCAGAGTCCCTGTAATCACAACTAAGCAGGTAAAAGCTGCACTCTCTAAAGCCAAAAACACAGTATCCAAGGGACCGGACAACATCCCAGGCTGCGTTTTACATGAACTTCAGAAAGAACTGGCTCCCCACTTAAGCACCATGTTCAATAATATCCTCGCATCAGGCTTTGTGCCCACTGAATGGCGCACAGGAACAGTTATCCCACTTTGCAAAGGGGGAGCCACCACTGATCCCGGGAACTATCGACCTATTAGCCTGATGAGCCTGGTCTGCAAGGCCATGGAACGCATCATCATGGAACTCAAACAAAGACATTGGTAACCTCCAAACTCTGGATCCCACCCAGTTCGGGTTTGTGAAAGGCAGATCATGTCTCCTGAACCTGACTGACTTCTTTAGGGCAGTCACCAAAGCTGTAGATGAGGGTAAGGTGGTTCACACAGCCTATCTTGACCTTGCCAAGGCTTTTGACACTATCCCCCATTCTGGAATTATAGCTAAACTAGGTATAAATCTCTAAGTCACATGATGGGTTGTCAACTGGCTCACTGACAGAACCCACACTGTAAAAGTTGCAGACTCCAAATCTGACCTCAAAGCAGTGACAAGTGGAGTACCACAGGGTTCCGTCCTGGGACCTCTCCTGTTTGGTATATACTTCTCTGAAGTACCAGATAACACAGAAGGCCTCTGGCTAATGAAGTTCGCAGATGACTGCAAAAGTACAGTTGTGTACACTTACCATAAATGTAGATGTTCAAGTGTATTCACTGTTGCAGTCATTACATTTGGGTAATCCTGCTGGCAGGTTGCCCTCAGTCGGCCTGAATTCCAAAGTCTTGGGTCCTGCGTCGGCTGCTGTCACCCCTTTCCTGACGTCAGGTCGTCAGGGGTATAAAGAAGGAGCCAACGTCATTTCCTTCAGTTTTTCTTGTCCCAGATGTCAGGTGCCCAAGGGTAGCCAAAATGTATATATATAAAATTACATGCAACAATATAAACTTTACCTTCATCTACCAGTAAATACACCACATAGGTTGTATAAATCAGAGAAGGAAAGAGGAGTTCCAGCAGGAAAAAGGGGGATGGCAGGTGGGTAACCTGGACTGCAACAGTGAAAACACTCGAACATCTACATTTATGTTAAGTGTACACAACTGTACTATGTTCTTCGTGTTTCACTGTTGCAGTCATTACATTTGGGTAGAGTCCCAAAGCTATGGTTGGGAGGCTGGAGCTAACAGTATTAGGAGCGGCTATGAGGCCCTGCAGAACTGCAGTGGCAAAGCCTGCCCTGGATTTAGAGTAGAGTGGCAGATGATAGTGCTTTGTAAAGGTGTGCACTGAACTCCAAGTAGCAGCCTCTAAAACGTCTTTGGTTGGTACTCCCCTGAGAAAGGCTGCTGAAGTGGCTGCAGCTCTGGTTGAATGTGGCCTAATGCCCTTAGGCACTGGCTTGCCCTGTTGAAAATAGCAGAAACTAATGCAGTGGCCTATCCGCTTTGAAATAGTCTGCTTTGAGATGGCCTTTCCTTGTGATCCTGCAGCATATGCCACTAGTAATTGCTCTGTCTTCCTGAAAGCTTTGGTTCTGTCCAAGTAGAATCTAAGCTGTCTGTGTACGTCCAAGGAATGCAGAATTCTTTCCCCCTTGTTCTGTGGATTTGGATAAAAAGTTGGCAGATGAATGGTTTGGTTAAGAGCCACACTGGACACCACTTTAGGCATAAATGTCAGGTTTGTCCTCAGAGAAACCCTGTCTGGATAAAACATGATAAAAGGTTCCACAGCCATGAGTGCCTGTAGCTCTGAAACTCATCTTGCATAAGTTATTGCTAGGAGTAGAGCGGTTTTCCAAGATAAAAACTTTATATCAGCAGTAGCAGCTGGCTCAAAAGGAGGCAGGGTGAGTTTTTCCAAGACATAGTTGAAGCCCCATGCAGGTATTGGTGATCTCCTTGGAAGCCTTACATTTTTGGCTCCTCTGAGGTACTGCTTTAATAAAGGATGAGAAAAGATTGGTGGCTTTGTATTGTAATGAGCCGAAATGGCATGAATTTTAATTGATGAAAAAGATAGGCCTTTGTCCAGCATCTCAGTTAAGTATTGCAAAATCTGAGGAATATTTGGTACAGCTGTATCAGTTCCTTGTGCCCGATTCCAAGCACAGAATCTCTTCCATTTTCCAGCATAAGATTTTCTAGTACTAGGCCTTCTGGCTTCCAAAATGACATCCATCACAGCTTTACTGAGAGGTGTGTTTTGTATGATTACATTATCCGCCATGCTGCCAGGTTTAAAGTCCTGAGTTGACTGTGCAGGATCTGATTGTTTTGCTGGGACAATAGATGGGGTATCTGAGGTAAGGTCCAAGCTGGGCTTGGAGACAAATTCCTTAGGAATGGATACCAGTACTGGCGGGGCAATCAGTATCATCTTTGGCTTCTCCTGTCTATCCTTTAGGAGTACCTTAGGGAGGAGTGGCAGTGGAGGAAAGGCATATACTGATAGGTTTTCCCAGCTGAAACATAGGGCATCCATTTTCCATGCTTGTCTGTGATAAGTCTTTGTGCAGAATCTTTTTAGTTGGTAGTTGTGAGGGGAGGAAAATAGATCAATGTCCGGGCATCCCCATTTCCTTGTTATCATGCTGAATACTTGTGGGTCCAGCTGCCACTCGTGGGGATCCATGAGGTTTCTGCTTTGTTCGTCTGCCAGAGTATTTTCCTTTCCTGGCAGGAATTGTGCTGCAGATGTACTTGGCAAGTCAATGCTGTGCCCCACAAAGTCATGGCTAGTCTGCAAAGGGGGGTAAGAATGTGTGCCCCCCTGCCTATTTATATACCACATGACTGTGGTGTTGTCTGTCTTTATCAATAGTTGTCCCGGATGAAGTAGGTCTTTGAAGGCTGTCAGGGCATTTTGAACAGCTAGCATCTCTTTTTGACTGATATGTAGATGCATTTGGTTTGAGGACCATGTGCCCTGAATGCATCTTCCTGCCATGTGGGCCCTCCAGGCGTAATCTGATGCAGCCGTTGTTAGTGTCTGCCTGACTGGGGGTAATGTGAATGGCTGTCCCTTGTTCTGGTGACAGGCCTTCGCCCACCATTGAAACTTCTGTTGCAGTCAGGGAATGAGAGTAATCATTGCCTCCAGGCTGTGGAGGCAATGAGAGTAATCACTGCCTCCAGGCTGTGGCAATGTTGAGTCCGAACACTTTTTAGGTACCTTTGAAGTTTCCTCATATGCAGTCTTGCATATGGAATTAGTAGAATGCAGGATGCCATGAAGCCCAAAGCCTGCAGAATTTTTCTTGCAGATAACTGGGCCCTTGTTGCCAACATCTTGAAATAGGCAGTCAGTTGCCTTTGGTTGTCTGGCGTGAGATAAGCCATCTAGACAGTTGTATTTAAGCTTGCACCCAGGAATATTATCTCTCGTGAGAGTACTAGTTTTGATTTCTTTTTGTTGACTGTGTACCCTAAGCATGTTAGAAGTCTTTTCACAAACGCCAGATGCTGTAGAAGAATGTCCTTGTTCTCTGCTTGAATTATGCAGTCGTCCAAGTAAGGATATATTTGTATTCCTCTTTGTCTGCAGAATGTAATTACTGGTGCCAGGCACTTTGTAAATACCCTGAGCGCAGTAGATAATCCAAAGGGCAGTGCAGAGAATTGGTAATGCATTGAGCCAGCCTTGAATCTGAGGTATCTTCTGCATGATTGTCTGATTGGGACATGCAGGTATGCCTCTTTTAGGTCTAAAGTCACAAGCCAAGCATTCTTGCCCAGCATGGGCAGAAGCTGCTGCAAAGTTAACATTTTGAATTTTGGTATATCCAGGAATGTGTTCAGAATAGATAGGTCCAGTATTGGTCTCCAGGCCTTGTCCTTTCTGGGTACCAAGAACAGTCTTGAGTAAAATCATTGTCCCTGCTCTTGCTCTGGTACTTGTTGAATGGCCCCCATGTCCATGAGGGATGAGACTTGTTTTTGTGCCTCTGCCCATTGATTTTTTGGTAGATCTGGCCAGCCGTTTGCCTTTGGCAGGGTATGGAAATGGAACTTGTAGCCTTGTAACACTATGTTTAGAACCCACTTGTCCTGGGTTATAATGTGCCAATTTTGAGAAAAAAGTGCTAATTTTCCCCCTAAGAGTGCTGCCAGGAGATAAGTGATTGGTGCAGGCAAGGGGAAGTCATTGGGACTGTTTCCTGTAAGGTTGTGATTTGTCTTCTCCAACTTTGGAGGTAGAAGCACCCCATTGCTTTGACCTGTATGAACCTTGCGCCTGGGATCTGCCTCTAGGGCGTCTGGATCTGCCCCTTTGTGGTCTGTCTGACACAGGAAAGGACCAATTCTTTGTAGGCCAGTGTCTACTAAACCTAGGTGGCTGTACTTGCAAAAAATCTTTGAAAGTTTGCATAGATTTTGCTTTGTCCTCCATTTTCTTTAACACCTCTTCTGCCTTAACACCAAACAAAGTATCATGCTGTAAAGGTGCATCTAATAATTTAACTTTCACATGATCAGGCAGATTTTGTTCCTTTAACCAAGCATGCCTCCTAATTACAGAACCCGTAACTGCGGCCCTGCAGCAGGCCTCCAAAGAATCAAAACCACATTGCAAAGTATGCTTTTCAACTTGTTCAGCTGCATGCAATAAATCCTGCATTTCCTTGTTTTCTGCACATTCAGAGTTTAACAACATTTTCTGTTTAAGCAATGCCATAACATGTTGCTGATATTTGAGCATATGAAACTGACAGTTTAAGGCCCTTATAGCCAAGGTAGCAGATGTGTAAACCTTTTTTCCCCATCTATCCAGTGCCCTAGAATCTCTGTCAGAAGGGGTAGGGTTTTTTGCAGCGGAAGCCTTAATTCTTTTGGGACCCTGTGAAATAGTCTCCGGGTCTGCAGTAGGGTTTTTAAAAAGGAATTTATGATAGTCAGGAACCCTGTAATATCTATCAGGCTTAGCAGGAGCTGGAGGTAAGGAGTCATGGGTAAGACTAGACTCCGAAAACACATCATCTACAATGTCTAACACAGGTGGAATGGCTAGAGGCCTGTGTTGAGGAAGTAAAAGGAAATCTCTGAGCCTCTTTTTAGATTCTGAAAAATCCTGGCTCTCCCAGTGGAAACACTCCCTCATGGAATGCAAGGTTTCCCCAAAAGAATAGTCCTCTGGAGGAGAAGCTGAAGGTATAGATTCTTCAGCATCAGAATCCTCATAGGAGGAAAAAGAAAATTCCTGATCAGAAGAAATAGAAACCTGATCTGAAGATTCATAGTCAGACTCTTGCCTAGGCCTTTTATCAGGAGGGGATGGAAACCCCTGATCAAGGTAATCAAGTCTTCGGACATTTTAAGCATCTGTTTTTTTGGCACAGAGGACTGTCCACGTGGCTCTTGAGTTTGTTTCTTTGCTTTAGAAGGTGCTTTAGTTTTTGACTCTGAAGCTGAAGTCGGTTTAATGTAAAGATGTTTAGGTCTGAATACACCCTCAGTAGCCTGCTCGGTGGCTCCAGACCCATCTGAGGGAATAGTATCAGAGGGTCCAATACCATGAGTTTCCAGCGGCATGGCCGACTCCACGTGGGAGTCGGTGGTGGCCTGCGACTCTAAAGTAGCGGGCATCAGGGGCTGCAAAAGCGCCTCACTGAGAACCGGCGACTGGCTTATGAGAAGCTTCGTCGTCGGTTTTGGGCCTCGGTTGTTTATCGCTCTCCTTTTCTTTGCGTTTTTTGTGAACTCCGGTAGTCGGATGGCTATCCAATGACATTTCTGGATAATTAAACCGGCATCCAAAACAGTTTAAAGCAAAATCATACCGACGCTTAATAGTGCATTGATTAAATCTAGCACAAAACCGACAACCAGAAATGTTGAGATGAAGGCCTAGGCAAGGAATACAATAAGAATGAAAGTCCTTATGAGGTATTTGCCTTCCACACGAAATACAATTATTTACTTTTTTTGACATCGGTCTGGAGCAAGAAAAAAGTTTCCCCAACGGGGTACTTAGCTTTATTGAAGACTTCGGATCTGAAATTCGAACACGAAAATCTCAGGAGTCGGCCGACCGGCACTTGCGAACTGCTTCTGCTTCGGGCACTGCGCGGCAAGAAAGACTGAAGAAAATGGCGTCGGCTCCTTCTTTATACCCCTGACGACCTGACGTCAGGGAAGGGGCGATAGCAGCTGATGCAGGACTCAAGACTTTGGAATTCAGGCCGACTGAGGGCAACCTGCCAGCAGGATTACCCAAATGTAATGACTGCAACAGTGAAACATGAAGAACATCTAGGAGCCATAGTCAAGTCCCCAAATAATGTGGACATCCTACAGAAGGGCCTCACTAAGACAGATGCCTGGTGTCAGAGCCATGGCCTCAAGCTCAATGCCAAAAAGTGCTGTTTCATCCCTTTGGTAAAAACTCTGTACCCATGAACTACCACATAGGCAGCAATCTACTTAACACCGAATGTGTGATAAGAGACCTTGGGACCCAGGTGGACAGTAGTCTCTCCTTTGATAGTCACATCGCCGACTATCGCCACAGTAGTCAGGAAGTCCTTCTACATGGCACACCTCATTATAAAAGGGTTCTCATCCAGGAAAAGAGAGGTCATTGTTCCCCTCTACTCGACACTCATTAGACCCATTATAGAGTACAACGCCCCTTTTGGAATGTACCTCACAAGACATCTGCAGCAGCTGGAAAGGCCACAGAAGAACCTCACAAAAAGGATTACTGGCCTCAAACAAATGCCCTACACTGACCACCTCAAAAAACTCCCAGCTTTACTCTGTAGCATATCGCCTACTCCGAGGTGATCTCTGCCTAACATATAAAGCTATGTCAAACCCAGAGCTGTTGGACATGCTACACCTAAAGAAATCCCAATCCCTCCGTGCTACACACTCTAGGGACCTAAACCTTGTCACCACAATAAACAGGACATGCTGGAGGGATAGATTCCTACCCCAGAGACTTCTCATACTCTGGAACAGGCTACCCATCTATGTCAAGCAAAGTTCTTCATTAGCACTCTTCAAGAAAAATCCTGATGAGTGGATGGGAAATAGGAAATACACCCCGGGGATCACTTCTGTCTCCCTGCTCAACAGTGGCACAGGAAAATAACTTTCTTGGGTGGCGTAAGCCAGGGAACCTTGTTGGCTAGGCTTACGTAGGCCCTTGGGCCGATAGCCTAGTACCTACCTATGAACTAGAAAGCATTGGGAGGATATCGCCCACTGCCAAACATGTAGAGTCTCTCGACATAGGGGGTAGGATCTTGTTCCTCCTTGTTTGTTTATATTCCAAACCACTGACATATTGGCTAATTGGATTGCTATTGTCCCTAGAGGAAGAAAGTCGTGAAGTGCTTGCAGCGCTACTAGCACTGCTCTCATCTCTAGAACACTGACATGCAAGTGAGCCTCGTGTTCTTGCCATGTGCCTTGGACTGTCCTTCCTAGATAATGCCCCCCCACCCTATCTGGGAGGCATCTGTGGTCACAGTAGCAATGGGTTGGCGAGGAATGAATGGTCTCCCTATCGTTAGTTGATTGGACTGGATCCACCAACAAAGGTCCTTTTTGCAAGATTCCGTTATTAAAATGGGATGAGACAGAGGCAGTTGCTGAAGGGACCACTGGGAAAAGAGTAGCCACTGAAAAATTCTCATATGTAGTCTGGCTAACAGAACTAGGGTTACAGTAGAGGCCATGGTTCCCAGGTGTTTGAGCACTGTCTTCGCTTCGCAAGCTGTACATTTGTTGTCTTAGATTTTGCACAATGTCTGAAGGAAGGTGAGCCATCATTACGACTGTGTCTATTTCTGCACCTATAAAAGACACATATTGAGACAGTGACAAGGCAGACTTTTCACAATTTATAGTGATGCCTAGCTGAGTACTGATTTGGATGGCTGAATCCCTGGCTTGTAGAAGTAGATGCCTGGTGGTGGCAGTCAGCAGCCAGTCGTCCAGGTACGGAAACGCTTGCAATCCAAGATGTCTCAAGTGAGCCATTACTACCACCATGCATTTGGTGAACACTCTGGGGCTGTGGTGAGACCAGAGGGCAGAGCACGAAACTGGTAATGATTGGCTCCCAGTCGGAAGTGTAAATGACTCCTTGATGCTCTGTCCATTTTTATGTGGTAGTACGCATCTTGGAGGTCTATGCAGCACATCCAATTGTCTTTCCCTAACAAAGGGAGAATAGACTGCAGTGTTACCATTCGGAACTTGGACTTCTTCACTGATTCGTTTAACTTGCTGAGATTCAAGATGGGCCTCCAGTCCCCTGTTTGTTTTGGCACTAAAAAGAATCTGGAGTAAGTTCTGAATCCTATCCGGTCTGCGAGGATGGTTTGGATGACTCTCTTTTGAAGCAACTTTTGGACTTCTATAGTCGCTTGATCAATGTGATTGGGTGGAACATCTGGGATTTTCTTGGTTAGATGAGGTGGAAAAGAGAAGGTTATGGAGTATTCACTGGAAATTATCCTTAGTACTCACTTGTTTTGTGTGATGTCATGCCAGGCTTCTGAGTACAAGGATAAGCGACCCACGACTGGCTCCAGAGAAGCGCAGCCGGTCCTCACTTCAGGAGCACTGATAGGGACATCCACGAAAAGAATTGCAGTCACCCTGGTTTTGCAGACCCCCCCCCCCCTGCCTTTAGGGCGACATATACTGCTATTTCCTCCTCCTCTGCCACTGGAGAAGGAATCACCTTGTGCGTCTGGGAAAAATCTCTGAGATTTCTTGAACCACATTTTTTCCACTCTCTGACGTTTAGGGTATGGTCTAGAAGGGAGGGAAAAACATACTCCCATGGCAGAGAGAGAGAGTCTTCCCTTCCTGCTCACATCTGGTGAGTGTGTCTTTTACCTCTGTTCCAAACAAAGAGGAACCGTCAAAGGGGGCATTGGTAAATGTAGATTTGAAGGGCTCCGCAAAATTACACAAATGCATCCAGGAGTGTCTCCTAAGGGAAACTCCTGAACCCGCTGCCCTGCTCGTTCAATTTGCTGCGTAAGATATCAGCCTCATGGAGGAGTTAACAATAGAGTTTAAGGTGGACAACTCAGCAGTAACCTTCTCAGGGACTCCTTCAGTTAAGGTACCTTGGAGAGTATCTCCCAGCTCTTTTAGGAGATCTCCTTGAAGCCTAGTAAAATGTGTGAGGTAATTCAGTGATCAGAGTGTAAAAGCCGCTGAAGAAAAAATTTGCTCCCCGTATCTGTCCATCGTTCGAGACTCTTTGTTCGGTGGGTGGACAGATGAGGATGTCTCTGCTAGTTCCTTCTTTGTGGCTGCTGCCACCACCATGGCATCTACAGGCACACCTTTGGTCAGAAACTCTTTTTCCTTAGGAGCTGAAAGGAATTTGTTCGGCCTTCTAGGACTGGTTCCACGGTGTCAGGAGTTTCCCCACACCTTTCGACTCACCAAATCTAACAGCTCATCAAAAGGTGGAGACACCCAAGAGGCTGAAGGTTGAAACCCGAAAGCCTTCAGGTACACTGACTCCTCATCAGAAGGGGTGGTGGTGGGACAGCCGCCTCTCTGTTTCAGGATCTCTAGGATATCTATGAAGGAAATATCATCAGAGGACAACCTAGGGGACCCTTCTGACTCCAAGGTCAGTGTCAGAGGTGATGGACTCATCAGGGGAGTCTACGTGCTTCCTCTTGCAAGTTCTCTTCCAAGGGGGCTCCTCAGAAGGGTATTCTGAGGAGGTCTCGGAAGACGGGGGGCTCCTGAGGCTGGGGGTCTCTGCTATCAAGGGAGAGAGATGGTGCTGAGACAGAGGTCGGAGCTTGAAGAGGAAGAGCATCAGTACCCTTGTGTAGTGCTGAAGATCTAGACAGCATGCTCCTCATCATCTCGAAGGCAGATCTCTCCAGCTCCGAGGATACTACTGGTTCAGAGGAAGGGGAAGTAGCCTCCAGCTCCTAAGCGATCGGCCCCGAGACAGATGTAGGATCCAAGCTCAGCTGAGCCGACGCATCGAGAGGTAGCGCTAAAAGAATGGCAAAAAGTACATGTCTCCTGTAGATGTATGGCTCCTAAACAATATACACAAATACTATGTCCGTCAGTCAGGGACATTTTTTTGTGAGCATTTTAAGCACTTCTTAAAACCCGAAGGTTTATGGCCTTTAGTTGCCTTAGACATAACTACCAGAACAATGACTATAAATGCAGACAGACAATAAGAAGAGAGGACAAGGTCCTCTAACTTAAACGGGCCTAGCCCTGCTCAAGAAACAACACACAAGGGAGAAAGAGGACCTAGTCCTCTATTCCCTAACGTAAACGGGCCTAGCCCTGAACAGAAGGGTAGGCGAGACAGATAATAACAAGCAACAGGAATGGCAAAAAATAAGTCCTAACTAAAAAAACGACTTAAGAAAGTTTAACAATAACTTTCACAAGGGAAAAAGAAGGGATACCACTAAGGGAGGCCTGCAGAAGCAACGGCCAACAATTTGCACAGAAACAATTTGCAATAAAACTGCAGAAAACACATACTAATTAACTACTCGCAAGTTAGCAATAGTAACCTATTGATACTAAGTTTACAGTCAAAAAAGAACACTATCAATATTTGAAGAAAAATATTCCAACTTAGCCATGGCCATGAAAGAGAACACTTCTGAACTCGTAGAGCGGCAAAAGAGATCTGGGGGATTGTTACTAGTGCATTATGGAATACCTACCTTGCCATGAGCCAACTTAAAGACTTCTAGCTTTGTAATCGGCCGAGTCAGAGCCAAGGATCGGCTCCGAACCCATATGGAAGAATGAAGGTGAGACAGGACTACAAAACATGATTATTTTATAAATGTTTTACATTTGAGAGTAAATAAATGAAACACACAATAATGAATTTATTTTGCCTTAAATATTTTTATGTTTGTGAAATTAAAATTATGCAATTACCACAATGACAGATCGGGATGAACAGATCCATCCTCATTAACACCAGAAAGTACAACTGTGTAACCAAACTTAACATAACAGTAAATGTTTGAGTAGGTCACTGTTGCAGAAGCCTAAGCTATAGGAGAGTATCCTGACAAAGGTCAGACATCCGAACAGTATTCAAAGCTTCTGAGCACCTTCCATGCACATCATATATCTGAGGTACAAGGGTGTGCCATTATAAAATCAAATACATGGGCACCACAATTCAGAGCTTTCTTGCCTCTTAGGCAAGGGATGCCTGAGTCCAAATGTAATCAGTTATGTGCTAGGAGAAAGGGGAAAGACAGGAATAAGGGGAAAACCCCACCTGTACAGACAGACAAGGAAATAAATAAGAACAAATAAAAGACAGAGAAGAAGCTTAAGAAATTGGGAAAAGGGCAAGGAATTAGCATACAACAGTAATCTATTCAAGCATTTGCTATTACAGTAAGTTTACTTACACAACTTTACTAAGTTCATCATTGGATCACTGTTGCAGTAGCCTCAACTAGATGGGATGATTACCAAAGGTAAGACAGAGTCCAAGAGCCCCTGAGGAACAGTCCTATTAAAACATAATCTTGATCTGAAGTAGAAAACAATATCATAATGTTTACCAAATGTTAATATAGATGACCAAGTTGTCACCTCAAGAATACTTTAAATCCACCCTTTTCGAAAAGATCTAGAAGTACCCAGAGCTCTGGTAGAGTTGGCTTTGACTTTGAAAGGTAGCCTTTCCAGAAAATAATAAAACCAGACTGCATGGTATAATCATCATTTAGAAACAGTCTGATTTGACAGTGGTTGTATTTTTTTCTTGCTTTCACATGAAAAAAAAAAAAACTGATTATAGACGTTTTAAAGTCATTTGTCCTGTCAATATAATATCAGAGTAGTCTGCAAACATCCAGAGTGTGTAAGTTCTCTCTCTCCTTTACTTTAGGATTCCTAGAAGAACATGGGGTGAAGAATGAATTGATTTAAAGTGAATCCTGACACTGCCTTTGGCATAAAAGAAAGGCTGTACTTAATGATATCCTATCACTATGAAAGGTGAGATAAGGTTGAATTATCATATGACCTTGCGACTGATACCCTTTACTAGCCAAACTCAGAGCAGTGAGTAACACTGTTTTCCAAATCAATAACTTTAAATCAGCTTGATAAGATGGTTCAAATGGGACAAGTGCAAGCTTTTTCCTAATTTAAATCCAAGATCGCAAGGATGAGTCACTTGTTTTCTAGATGGACAAATGAGAAGTATCCATTTCAAAAATGGTTTCACCAGGAGATAAGGATAATGATGGGGGCAGACAAAGGGCAGAAACACGAATCTTGAAGAGAGGAGTAAGGAAAGATAGACTTGAGCAAATCACACAGATACTGACAAAAAGAGGAGGTCCATACTTAAAAGGGGCATTGGTTCTTTTTATGACACCAACTAGAAAACCTCTTCCACTCAGGCAAATAGGATTTTCTAGCAATACATTTCTTAGCAACACACTCTCATAAAAATGGTGCCCGAGAGGGATCCAAACTCTACCATCCAAGTAGTCACATGTAGAATTTGCGGTAAAGAGATCCCTTGCTCTGTGTCTCTGTGTGAGCCAATCCATCCTATGGGGAAGTTTGTGGTAACTCGCCTTGGTCAACTTCAAGAGAAGGGAGAAATGCACTCTTGCCTGGGTCAATAGGGAGTTACTAAGCTTATTTCTGAAGAGTCCTTTTGGATCCTTAAAAGAATTCTGGTCATCAGGGGAAGGGGAAGGATATATAGGAATATTTCCATCAATGGGAAGGAAAAGTCATCCTTCTTCCAGGCCTTCCTGTCAGGCATCCTGCAGCAGAATTTTAAACTGTCTATTCTTAATGGAGACAAACAGATCTATTTAGGGATTTCCCAAGTATATTATCCCCTGTAAGACCCTTATGTGCAAATTCCATCCATGATGGTCTGGCTTGGATCTGATCAGAGTGTCTGCTACAGTATTCAGCTCTAAAGGAATTTAAGTAGCCTATAGGGATAGGCTGTACTGTACTGCAAGTTCCCAGGATATCATGGCTAGCCATCAGAGTGGGGCCAACCTGGTTCCCCCTTGCTTATTTATGTATTACACGATAGTGATGTTGAATGCAATTACCAAAAGAGGTCCTAGTATCCACAAATGATTCAGGTTTTAAAGTGTAGTTACCAATGCCATCATTTTGTTAATGTTTACATGCTTTCTTTTAAAATGATGACCCCACAATCCCACTACCTTCAATCAAAGGTATTGGAAGACCCGTATTTAGAAACAACTGGTCTATTCACCAAAGAAGTTCGTTCCTGACAAAATTCAGCACAGGAATTGGAAATGACAAAGGATATTTGTGCCGGGTCCAGACATGGTTAGAGGAATCATGAGGATAGGGAAGGCAAAGAATCCCTGAATTCTGAGGTATTTATTCCCTAGCTGTTGTTAAGAGGCTGCTGACAAAAATGAAGAAACAGTTCTTGGTAAAGGTTACTTTTTCCTGAGGCAGGAAAGCCGTCAAAGTATCTAACAACCCAGAAATGTTACTCTAGGGAAAGGAGTGAGATGATTTATCCAGAGTAAGGGGAAAACCTATGTTTTGAAACAGGTTTTTGACAAAAGGAGAGATTCTTGACCGATTAGAACAGAGTCTGCAAAAAAAAAAATAAGGCACCTTTTCAAGTACAGAAAAATGTGAATGCTTTGCAGCCTGTATAAAGTAATCAATGGAGATGAACACTTCATGAATACACTTGGGGGCCGTGGATAGGCTAAACGGTAAATAACAGAAAAGAACATGTTCAGCAGGACAGAAAACCTTAAAATACATTTCATCTTCTGTAGATAAAAATAAGGTGACATGCATCTTACAGGTCTAGAGATAGCAAGAAACTTAACAGGAGGAATCAAAGGAAAATGGATTGCAGGATGAGCATTTTGAACTCTGGACCCCATGAAGGTTTAAGGAGGACAAATCCAGAAGAGGCCTCCATGTACCTTCTTTTTCAGGGACTAAAAATATTCCTGAACAGAATCCATTTTCTTTCCTGATTATCTAGTACAGACCATCATGCATGTGTGCACCCATGCAAATGGAGAATAGTTGCATGACCGCCAAATCATACACCAATGCACTGTAAGAACACGTAAACAAATGCATGGATCTTGCCATACCCAATAGAACCAAGACACTCTCCTGCAAAAAAAGGAAGCCAATCTGGTGGTCCCCTGCCATAAACAAACTCTACAACAGAAGGAGGAAACTGATGCGGAATAAGGTGAAGTCCCGAGACTGGATAAACTCCCTTATCAGCCTCAAAAAAAGTTGAGATCCCTCATCAAATCCTCTAAAGCTAGCTATGAAAACAGAATTGTAGCAGAGAGTAAAGACAACCACAAGGGGGTCTATAGTTATGTAAAGAATCTCCATGACAATATCCCAGATTTGCTCTGAGCTACTGCACAATGGTACCTCCTATACACAGCCAACAGATATCACCAACATACTGGCCAACAGATTCAGTGCCAACTTTACCCCTCTCCCCCTTCCAAAGGACCAGTCACAATACCAGCAGAATGCCAAGCACCCAGTATTACTGCTGCACAGGTTAAAACAGCACTGCCCAAGGTCAAGAATACCGCTTCTATAGGACCTGACAATATCCCTGTCTGTGTTCTACATGAACTACACAGAGAACTGGCACCTCACCTGTGTGCCCTGTTCAATCACAGCCTCACCTCAGGCTTTGTCCCTAACAAATGGCGCACTGCTACAGTCATCCCTCTCCACAAAAGAGGAGCGACTACAGACCCTGGGAACTATCGCCCCATTAGCCTGACGAGTCTGATATGCAAAGCTATGGAATGCATCATCATGGACCAAATAAACAAGGATACAGGGAATCTTCAAACTCTGGATCCCACACAATTTGGTTTTGTGAAGTGTAGATCATGCCTGCTCAACTTGGACGACTTCTTTGAGTCAGTCACCAGAGCTGTGGATGAAGGCAAGGTGGTTTATACAGCCTACCTTGAACTGGCCAAGGCCTTGGATACCATTCCCCACTCAGGAATCATAGAAAAACTCACTAAGCTAAGCATCAACCCAGGTGGGTTGCAAACGGGCTCACAGGTAGAACCCACAGTGTGAAAATAGCTGACTCCAAGTCAGACTGCCAACCAGCCATGAGTGGAGTCCCACAGGGTTTGGTCCTGGGTCCTCTCCAGTTTGGTATCTACTTCTCTGCAGTCCAGGCCAACACAAAGGGACTCTGGCTGACAAAGTTCGTAGACGACTGCAAGTTGGGAGCTATTAATGACTCCCGAAGTGATGTTGACATCTTGCAGAAAGGCCTCACCGAGACCAACGATTCATGTCAGAACAATGGCCTTAAGCTCAATGCCTAAAAAAAGTGCCACCCCCGTTGGGAAAAAACAGTTCCCATGAATTACCACATCGATGGCAGTCCACTGAACACATAAGGCATTATAAGAGATCTGGGAACACAGGTTAACAGCAACCTCTCTTTTGACCACCACATAGCCACTGTGATCAGAAAGTCCTTCTATGTAGCACATCTCATTATTAAGGGTTTTGCATCCAGGAAGAAAGAGGTCACTGTCTCCCTCTACTCTTACCTCATTAGGCCAATCATTGAGTACAATGCCCAATTTGGCGTGTACCTCACTAAATACCTGCAACAACTGGAGAGGCCACAAAAGTACCTCACAAAGAAGATCCTAGGCTTAAACATTTGTCCTATATTGACAGACTCAAAAAACTCCAACTATTCTCAGTCTCATATCGCCTACTTAGAGGCAATCTCTGCTTGACTTACAAAGCCATGTCTGACCCAGCTATGTTAGAAATGCTACATCTAAAGAAATCCCAATCCCTCCGCACCACACGCTCCAGAGACCTCAACCTCATTACCACAATCAACAGAACATGCTGGGGGGACAGGTTCATAATCCAGAGACTGCCCATGCTATGGAAAAGACTTCCCATACAAGTCAAGCAGAGCACCTCACAGGCCCTCTTCAAGAGAAATCTTGATAAGTGAATAGAAAATTCACCCCAGGGATCACTCCAATGGCTTTACTTGACAGAGGGAATGGGAACTAAGGTCGGGTGGCACCCATGCCAGGGTAATCCTAGGGGCTACGCTTGTAAAGG